>NW_026539188.1:415000-478398 GCF_027791375.1 Indicator indicator
CAGGGAGGTGGTGGAAGCCTCCCCCCTGGAGGTGTTGAGGGCCAGGCTGGAGGTGGCTGTGAGCAACCTGCTGTGGTGTGAGGTCTCCCTGGGCACACAAGGACTGGGTGGTCCTTGAGGTCCCTTCAGACCTGACAGTTCTATGATTCAATGATAATGTCCAACCTAACCCTCCCCTGGGGCAACTTGAGGCCTTCTCCTCTCATCCTGTCACTGATTACTTGAGAGGAGCCCAACCCAACCCCCACCTGGCTCCAGCCTCCTCTCAGGGAGCTGCAGAGGTCAAGGAGGTCTCCCCTCAGCCTCCTCTTCTCCAGGCTAACCAACCCCAGCTCCTTCAGCTGCTCTCCCCCAGCCCTGTTCTCCAGACCCTTCCCCTCCTTCATTGCCCTGCCCTGGACTGGCTGCAGTCCCCCCAACTCTGTTCCATGAGCAAGGAAAGGGCTCCTGGGGTGTGGGCTCCACACTGAGCTTCAGGTGCCTTCAGCTGAGGGTTTAGGTAGGACTCAGCTGCCCAGGGCAGGTGTGGGAGAGTCAAGAGCAGCTCTGAACCACTTTTGTGGGCTCAGAAGCCACCTGAGACAAGCCCAGGACTTCACCTCCTCCTCTTTGCTGAGTGGACTGCTCAGGGGGGAAGAAATTGGCTGGATGGTGGCACCCAGAGGGTAGAGCTGAATGGTTTAGAGCACAGATGGGGAGCAGTGCCAAGTGGTGGCCCTCAAGGGTCCCTACTGGAACCTGTGCTGCTTGAGATCTTGATCAGTGCTGTAGACAGGGGGGATGGAGGCAGCAATGTGCAGATGGCACCCAGCTGAGTGGTGCTGTCCATGTGCCAGAGGGACAGGAGGGCATCCAGAGGGACCTGGACAGGCTGCAGAGGTGGTGCCAGGGGAACCTCCTGAGGCTCCACAAGAGCAAGGGCAGGATCCTGCCCCTGGGCTGGAACAATCCTGACTGGCAGCACAGGCTGGGGGAGGAGGGGAGGGAAAGCAGCCCTGAGGAGAAGGACTTGGGGGTGCTGGGGGAGGAGAAGCTGCACAGGAGCAGGCAGGGTGAGACTGCAGCACACAAGGCCAAGGGCAGCCTGGGCTGCAGCCAAAGCAGTGTGGGCAGAGGTGCAGAGAGGAGATCCTGCCCCTCTGCTCTGCTCTGGGGAGACCTCAGCTGCAGGGCTGGGGCCAGCTCTGGAGCCCTCAGCACAGGAAGGACCTGGAGCTGATGGAGAGGCTGCAGAGGAGGCCAGGAAAATGCTGAGGGGCTTGGAGCAGCTCTGCTGTGGGACAGGCTGAGGGAGCTGGGGGGGTTCAGCCTGGAGAAGAGAAGGCTGCAGGGAGAGCTCAGAGCAAGCTGCCAGCAGCTGAAGGAGGCTGCAAGGAGGCTGCAGAGAGACTGTGGCCAAAGGGCTGCAGGGACAGGAGCAGGGCCAAGGGCTTCAGACCTGAGCAGAGCAGATTGGGATTGGATGTGAGGAAGAAGTTCTGCAGCAGGAGGCTGCTGGAACTCTGCCACAGGTTGCCCAGGGAGGGGCTTGAGGCTTCAGCCCTGGAGATGTTGGAGGTGAGGCTGGAGAGGGCTGTGGGCAACCTGCTCTGGTGGAGGATGTCCCTGCTGAGAGCAGAGGCTTGGACTGCATCAGCTCTGCAGGTCCCTTCCTGCCCAGCCCACCCTCTGACTCTCTTTCCCCTCCTCCCCTTGCAGGCTCTGCTGCTGCTGAGAGCCTGGAGGGGTCTCTGCGCCTGGTGGGAGGTCCTGACCCCTGCGCCGGGCGCCTGGAGGTGCTCCACAACGGCACCTGGGGCACAGTTTGTGACGACAGCTGGGGGCCCCCCGAGGGCCACGTGGTCTGCAGGCAGCTGGGCTGTGGCCCTCTGCTGTCAGTGGCCCCAGCAGGTCGCTATGGGGAAGGGACAGGACAGATCTGGTTGGATGAGGTCAACTGCACAGGGAAGGAGGAGACCCTCTCCAAATGCCAGAGCAGGCCCTGGGGGCAGCACAACTGCCAGCACCTGGAGGATGCCAGCGTGGAGTGCTCAGGTAGCTTGGGGCAGCAGGCAGCCTTCAGGGTGGCCCAGGGAGGTGGTTGGGGCCCCAAGCCCTGGAGATACTCAAGGTGGGGTTGGAGAGGGCTCTGGGCAGCCTGAGCTGGTGGAGGATGTCCCTGCTGAGTGCAGGGGGTTTGGACTGGATGAGCTTCAGAGGTCTCTTCCAACCCAACCCATTCCATGACTCGGTGACTTGCAGAAGTCCCTTTGGGGCTTTGGAATAGATGATATTAAGTAGATGATCCTTCCAACCCAACCCTACCCAACCCCACCTAACCCAACCCAACCTAACCCAGGCCAACCCAACCCAACCCAACTCAACCTAACCCAACCCAACCTACCCAACTCAACCCAATCCAACCCTACCCAACTCAACTCAACCCAACCCAACTCAACCCAACTCAACCCAACCAAACCCAACCCAACTCAACCCAACTCAACCTAACCCAACCCAACCCAACCTAACCCAACTCAACCCAACCCATCTCAACCCTACCCAACACAACCCAACCCAATTCAACCCAAGCCAACTCAACCCAACTCAACCCAAGCCAACTCAACCCAACCCAACCCAACTCAACCTAACCCAACCCAACCTAACCTAACCCAACCCAACCCAACCTAACCTAACCCAACCCAACCCAACCTAACCTAACCCAACCTACCCCAACCCAACCTAACCCAATCCAAATCAACCCAATCCAAATCCAACCCAAATCAACCCAACTCAACCCTACCCAACACAACCCAACCCAATTCAACCCAACCCAACTTAACCCAACTCAACCCTACCCAACTCAACTGAACCCAACCCAACCCAGCTCAACCCAACCCAGCTCAACCCAACCCAACTCAACCCAACCCAGCTCAACCCAACCCAACTTAACCCAACCCAGCTCAACCCAACCCAACTTACCCCAACCCAACCAAACCTGAAACCCAACCCAACCTATCCAACCCAGTCTAACCCAACCCAACCCATTCTCAGCCTCCTTCTTGCCCAACCTTTTGTCCTCCTCCTTGGCCCTCCCTCACCAGCCTCCAGCATCTCCAAGCTGGGCCCCCTGAGGCTGCTGGGAGGCCCCAACCACTGCGCCGGGAGGGTGGAGGTGCTGCACAACCACCAGTGGGGCACAGTCTGTGACGATGGCTGGGACCTGGCAGAGGCAACGGTGGTCTGCAGGCAGCTGGGCTGTGGCACCCCCCTCTGGGCTGCCTCTGGTGCCTACTTTGGCAGGGGCCATGACCCCATCTGGCTGGATGAGCTGCAGTGCACTGGCTCTGAGCCCAGCCTCTTCAGCTGCCAGGCCAGGGAGTGGGGGCACAACAACTGCGTCCACGGGGAGGATGCTGGAGTGGTTTGCTCAGGTGAGACCCCCCCAGGGGCAAGGGGGGGGCAGAGGTTTGGCTAAAGGGGTGAGGAGCAGCAGGGTGAGGGTGAGGACTGGGTGGGGAACTGCTGGAGAAGGTCCAGAGGAGGCCATCAAGATGAGCAGCAGAGGGGCTGCAGAACCTCCCCTGTGGGGACAGGATGTGGGGGTTGGGGCTGCTCAGCCTGGAGAAGAGAAGACCCAGGGAGAGCTCGGAGCAGCTTCCAGTGCCTGGAGGGGCTCCAGGAGAGCTGGGGAGGGACTTGAAGCACCAGGGAGAGGGGAAATGGACTGAGACTGGAGTAGGGCAGATGTAGGTTGGACATTAGGAGGAGATTGGCTCAGGGCAATGCCAAGCAGAGATCCAGGCTGGGTGAGGAGAGGATGGAGAGCAGCCTGGAGGAGAAGGACTGTGACCCCCCCAGCTGCAGGAGTGTCCCTTCCAACCCAACCCAACCCAACCCAACCCAACCCAACCCAACCCAACCCAACCCAACCCAACCCAACCCAATCCAATCCAATCTAATCCAATCCAACCCAGCCCAACCCAACCCTTATGTTCCCCTCAGCTGGAGGAGTGTCCCTTCCAATCCAATCCAATCCAATCCAATCCAATCCAATCCAATCCAATCCAATCCAATCCAATCCAATCCAATCCAATCCAATCCAATCCAACCCTTGTGTCCCCCCCAGCTGCAGGAGTCTCCCTTCCAATCCAATCCAATCCAACCCAATCCAACCCAACCCAACCCTTGTGTCCCCCTCAGCTGCAGGAGTGTCCCTTCCAACCCAACCCAACCCAATCCAATCCAAACCAATCTAACCCAACCCAACCCTTATGTCCCCCCCCAGCTGCAAGAGTGTCCCTTCCAATCCAATCCAATCAATCCAATCCAACCCAACCCAATCCAATCCAACCCAACCCAACCCAACCCTTGTGTCCCCCCCAGCTGCAGGAGTGTCCAATCCAATCCAATTCAATCCAATCCAATCCAATCCAACCCAAACCAATCCAATCCAATCCAATCCAATCCAATCCAATCCAATCCAATCCAACGCAATCCAACCCAACCCAACCCTTGTGCCCCCCCAGCTGCAGGAATGTCCCTTCCAATCCAACCCAACACAATCCAGTCCAACCCAATCCAACCCAACCCAACCCAATCCAATCTAATCTAATCCAACCCAGCCCAACCGAACCCTTGTGTGTCCCCCAGCTGCAAGAGTGTCCCTTCCAACACAACCCAGCCCAGTCCACCCCAACCCAACCCAACCCAACCCAACCCAACCCAACCCAACCCAACCCAATCCAATCCAATCCAACCCAATTCAATCCAATCCAAACCAACCCAACCCAACCGCACCCTTGTGTCCCCCCCAGCTGCCGGAGTGTCTCTGCTGCCTGAGCTCCGCCTGGCCAATGGCTCCGGGCACTGCCAGGGCAGGGTGGAGGTGGCCCTGGAGGGCACCTGGGCAGCTCTGTGTGACCAGGGCTGGGGGCTGGCAGAGGCTCGAGTGCTCTGCAGGCAGCTGGGCTGCGGGAGGGCGCTGGAGACCCCCAGGAGCTCCCAGTTTGGCCGAGGAACTGGCAGGATGTGGCCGGAGAGTGTCAGCTGCCTGGGCACCGAGGCCTCCCTCTCTGAGTGCCAGCTGCAGGCTTGGGCCAACGACAGCTGCCAGCAGGGCACAGCAGCTGCTGTGGTCTGTGCAGGTAACCCCCCCGGGGGCACCACCAGGGGTGGGGAGAGGGTCTCATGAGGCCTCTGGAGAGGCTGGAGAAGGTCAATGAGGTGGTGAGAGGGGTGCTGGGGGGTGCTGGGGGGCTCACTGAGGTAGTGAGAAGGTCTCATGAGGTTCTGGAGTAAGGCTCCTGGGATTCTGGGGGGCTCAGTGAGATGCTGAGAAGGTCTCCTGGGGTTCTGGGAGGGGCTGGAGAAGGTCTCCTGGGGTTCTTGGGGGGGGCCTGGAGAAGGTCTCCTGGGGTTCTGGGGGGCTCAGTAAGATGCTGAGAGGATCTCCTGGGCACACTTTTTACCTGGCCCAGGGCTCTCCTCCCTGCTTCCCCTCTCCCCTCTTTTCTCTCTGTCCTCCTTCCCAGGTCCCCCGCAGGGCTCCCAGGTGCGGTTGGTGAACTCCCAGAGCCGCTGTGCCGGCAGGGTGGAGATCTTCCACCAGCACCAGTGGGGAACTGTCTGCGGCCGCGGCTGGGACCTGCGGGACGCTGCCGCCGTCTGCCGCCAGCTGGACTGCGGCTCGGCGCTGGCGGCCCCGGGCCAGGCGCAGTTCGGCAGCGGCTCCGGCACCATCTGGCTGGAGCAGGTCAGCTGCCAGGGCACCGAGGAGGTCCTCTCCTCATGCCCGGC
The DNA here is from genome assembly GCF_027791375.1 of Indicator indicator. Lineage (NCBI taxonomy): Eukaryota > Metazoa > Chordata > Aves > Piciformes > Indicatoridae > Indicator > Indicator indicator. The sequence continues at coordinate 420,776 of NW_026539188.1, forward strand.
CCAGCCCTGGGGCGTCACCAACTGCAGCCACGCAGAGGATGCCGGCGTGGTCTGCTCGGGTGAGAGAAGCTCCCCAGGAGAGGGCTCCGAGCGGGGAGGGGGGGAGGGAGGGAGGAAGAGAGGGAGGTGGAGACAGGGTGGGGGGACAGCAGCAAATGAGAGGGCAGCAAGTGGCTGAGAAGGGTCAGGAAGCTGAGAAGGTTCTGGGGGGGACGGAGAAGGTCACTGAAGCAGTGAGAAGGTCTCCTGGGGTTCTGGGTGGGGGCTGGAGAAGGTCAGAGAGGTGGTGAAAAGGTCTCCTGGGGTTCTAGGGGGGGTCAGTGAGATGCTGAGAAGGTCTCCTGGGGTTCTGGATGGGGGATGGAGAAGGTCAGAGAGGTGGTGAAAAGGTCTCCTGGGGTTCTGGGAGGGGTCAGTGAGATGCTGAGAAGGTCTCCTGGGGTTCTGGGGGGCTCAGGTATTCAGGAATCCTGTGGCCATGGCACTTGGGGCCAGGGTTTGGTGGCCATGGTGGGGTTGGGTTGATGGTTGGATGATGATGATGATGATGATTGATGATTGATGATTGATGACTGATGGTGATGATGGTTGAGGATAATGATGATTGATGATGATTAATGATGATGAGTGGTAATTGATGGTGATGAGTGATGATGATGATTGATGATGATTGATGATGATGAGTGGTGACTGATGATGATGATGATGATTGATGATAATTGATGATGATGAGTGGTGACTGATGATGATGATTGATGATGATTGATGATGATGAGTGGTGACTGATGATGATGATTGATGATAATTGATGATGATGAGTGGTGACTGATGATGATGATGATGATGATTGATGATTGATGATTGATGGTGATGATGGTTGAGGATAATGATGATTGATGATGATTAATGACGATGAGTGGTAATTGATGGTGATGAGTGATGATGATGATGATGATTGATGATGATTGATGATGATGAGTGCTGATTGATGATGATGATGACTGATGATGATGGAATGACGATGATGATGATGATGATGATGATGATGATGATGATGATGAGTGGTGACTGATGATGATGATGATTGATGATGATGATGATGATTGATGATGATGAGTGGTGACTGATGATGATGATGATGATGGTGATGATGATGATGATGATTGATGATGATGATGATTGATGATGATTGATGATGATGATGATGATGATGATGATGATGATGATGAGTGGTGACTGATGATGATGATGATTGATGATGATGATTGATGGTGATTGATGATGATGAATGGTGACTGATGATGATTGATGATGGTGATAATGATGATGATGATCATGATGATCATGATGATGATGGTGATGATGATGATGGTGATGGTGATGATTGATGATGATTGATGATGATGAGTGGTAACTGATGATGATGATGATGGTGATGATGATGATCATGATGATGATGATGATGGTGATGATGATGATGGTGATGATGATGATGGTGATGATAATGATGATGATGGTGATGATGATGGTGATGATGGTGATGGTGATGATGATGACGATGATGATGTTGGTGATGATGATGATGGTGATGATGAGTGGTGACTGATGATGATGATGATTGATGATGATTGATGATGATGAGTGGTGATTGATGATGATGAGTGCTGATTGATGATGATGACTGATGATGATGGAATGACGATGATGATGATGATAATGATGATGATGATGATGATGATGATGAGTGGTGACTGATGATGATGATGATTGATGATGATGATGATGATTGATGATGATGAGTGGTGACTGATGATGATGATGATTGATGATGATGATGATGATGATTGATGATGATGAGTGGTGACTGATGATGATGATTGATGATGGTGATAATGATGATGATGATGATGTTGGTGATGATGACGATGGTGATGATGGTGATGATGGTGATGGTGATGATGATGACGATGATGATGTTGGTGATGATGATGATGGTGATGACGACGATGATGATGTTGGTGATGATGATGATGATGATGCTGACGGTGATGATGCTGCTGACACCAGAGAGGCCTTCCCCACGCAGACTCGCTGCTGCCCGTGCCGGTGGAGCTGCGGCTGGCCGGGGGCTCTGGGCGCTGTGCCGGCAGGGTGGAAGTGCTGCACAGGGGGCAGTGGGGATCCATCTGCGCCCAGGGCTGGGACCTGCCAGATGCGGAGGTGGTCTGCAGGCAGCTGAGCTGCGGCACAGCCCTGGCGGCGCCGGTGGAGAAGTTGGGCCCTGGCCCCTCCCACGTCTGGCTGGACGACGTCGGCTGCCAGGGCGGAGAAACCTCCCTCAAGAAGTGTTGGGCGAGTCCCTGGGGACAGAGCAGCTGCAGCCATGGGAAGGTGGCCACAGTGGTCTGCTCAGGTGGGTTCCACCCCAGCACCATGAGGGGCTCGGCTTGGTGCTTGGACTCCATGATCCTGGAGGCATTCTCCAACACAAAGAAATTGATTCTGTGGTTTAATGGCCATGAGGGTCTTGGGTTGATGATCTTGGAGGTCTTCTCCAACCCCAACAAATTGGTTCTGTGGTTTGATGGCCTTGAGGGTCTTGGGTTGATGATCTTGGAGGTCTTCTCTGACCCAAACAAATTGATTCTATGGTTTAATGGCCGTGGTGGTGGTGGGTTGATGATCTTGGAGGTCTTCTCCAACCCAATCAAATTGATTCTGTGGTTTAATGGCCATCAGGGTCTTGGGTTGATGACCTTGAAGTTCTTCTCCAACCCAGACAAATTGATTCTGTGGTTTAATTGCTGTGAGGGTCTTGGGTTGATGATCTTGGAGGTCTTCTCCAACCCAGACAAATTGATTCTGTGGTTTAATGGCCATGGTGATGTTGGGTTGATGCTTGGAGTCAATGACCTTGGAGGTCTTCTCCAAGAGAAACAAATTGATTTTCACTCCAGCACCAGCAGTAGGTCAGCAGCCTCTTGGCCATTGCCCCTCAGCCCAGCTGGGGAGGTGCCAAGGTGCCAGCTTCACCCCACTGGCTGCTGGGTCAAGCACCCATAAAGCCTTTGAGAAGCTCCTCCACAAATTGGAGATGAGAAGCTGTGGGTGAAGCTCCTCCATGATGAAACTGCTGTGGATAAACCCTTTGAGGAGTTTCTCCATGATGGATAAACTCATGGAGAAGCTCCTCCATGAGGTGGAGATGAGATGCTGTGGGTAAAGCCTTTGAAAACGTCCTCCATGGTGGAGATGCTGTGGGTGAACCCTCGGAGAAGCTCCTCCATGAGGGATAAACCCCTGGAGAAGTTCCTCCATGAGGGATAAACCCCTGGAAAAGCATCTCCATGATGGATAAACCCTTGGAGAAGCTCATCCATGAGGGATAAACCCCTGGAGAAACTCCTGCATGAGGGATAAACCCCTGGAGAAGCTCATCCATGAGGGATAAACCCCTGGAGAAACTCCTGCATGAGGGATAAACCCCTGGAGAAGCTCCTCCATGAGGGATAAACCCCTGGAGAAACTCCTGCATGAGGGATAAACCCCTGGAGAAACTCCTGCATGAGGGATAAACCCTTGGAGAAGCTCCTCCATGAGGGATAAACCCCTGGAGAAACTCCTGCATGAGGGATAAACCCTTGGAGAAGCTCCTCCATGAGGGATAAACCCCTGGAGAAATTCATCCATGAGGGATAAACCCCTGGAGAAACTCCTCCATGATGGATAAACCCTTGGAGAAGCTCACCCATGAGGGATAAACCCCTGGAGAAGCTCCTCCATGAGGGATAAACCCCTGGAGAAACTCCTCCATGAGGGATAAACCCCTGGAGAAGCTCACCCATGAGGGATAAACCCCTGGAGAAGCTCCTCCATGAGGGATAAACCCCTGGAGAAACTCCTCCATGAGGGATAAACCCCTGGAGAAACTCCTCCGTGAGGGATAAACCCCTGGAGAAGCTCCTCCAGGAGGTGCAGCTGAGCAGCTCTGGGTGATGCTGCTCCACGCTGGAGCTGCTGTGGGTTCAGCCTTGCTGTGACCGCTCAGCACCTCCCGCACCGCAGCCTCCTTCCCTCCTCCCGCCCCGGGGGGGGTTGGAAGCCTGCAGCCTTCCCTCTCCTGTGCCCCCCCGCAGGCTCGCAGGGCTCCAGCCTGGCCACGCTGCGCCTGGCGGGCGGCGCCGGAGCCTGCGCCGGCAGAGTGGAGGTCCTGCAGAATGGCACCTGGGGCACCGTCTGCGGGGCCGGCTGGGACCTGGCAGCCGCCCAGGTGGTTTGCCAGCAGCTGGGCTGCGGCGTGGCCGTGGCAGCCCTGGGCGGGGCACACTTCGGGCAGGGCCAAGGCCCCATCTGGCTGGCAGGGGTGCGGTGCAGTGGCAGCGAGGCAGCCCTGGCCCAGTGCAGCACCCGGGGCTGGGAGAGCCACGGCTGCAGCCACCAGGATGATGCCGGCGTGGTCTGTGCAGGTAGGTGGCAGCAGGGTGGCACCATGAGGGGTCCTGCATGGGGAGGGGAGCTGGTATGGCTGAGCCCTTGGAGAAGCTCCTCCCTGGTGGAGAGCCAGAGGAGCATCCTCAACCCCCAAGATCTTCCCTCGAGCATCCCTGACCAACAAGATGTTCCCTCAGGAGCATCCCTGACCCCCAAGATCTTCCCTCAGGAGCATCCCTGACCCCCAAGATGTTCCCTCAGGAGCATCCTTGACCCCCCCCAACTCCACCTCAGGTGGCATCCCAAGTGCTGCTTGGCAGAGGTCTGATGGGGCAGGAGGTGTGATGGGGCAGGAGGTGTCATAGGGCAGGAGGTGTGATGGGGCAGGAGGTGCCATGGGGCAGAAGGTCTGATGGGGCAGGAGGTGCCATGGGGCAGGAGGTCTGTCCCTGAGCTCTGTGCCCTCCCTGCAGGTTCAGGCCTCACCGACCTGGGCAGCCTGCGGGCAGTGAACGGCTCCGGGCCCTGCTCTGGGCGCCTGGAGGTGCTCCATGCCCAGCTCTGGGGAGGGTTCTGCAGGGACGGCTGGGGGCTGGAGGAAGCCCTCGTGGCCTGCCGCCAGCTGGGCTGTGGGGAGCCAGAGAGGAGGCTCCCGGGGCCCACCCAGCTCGGGGCAGGAGGTGACCTGCTCTGGGTGGGCGCCGTGGAGTGCAGCGGCACCGAGGGAGCCCTCTGGGGCTGCAGGCTGCAGCTGTGGGGGGCTGGGGGCTGCAAGGAGCAGGAGCCTGCGGCTGTCAGCTGCTTGGAGCCCACAGGTGAGTGCTGGAGGGAGGTCCTGCCCGGGGGGGAGGTCCTCTACAGGGGTCACCAAAGCTCAGCCCCCACCCCCAGCCCCTCCTGGCCCTGCTTCAACCTTCCCCTGAGTCCTGCAGCCCCCAACAGGAAGCAGCAGATCTGCTCCTGGCTTCTGGCTCTGCTAGGCCTTGGATGGGAAGGGCTTGGAGAGCCCTTCTGGATGGTTTCACAAAGCAGCAGATATGGGAGAGGTAAATCCTGGTGGGACCCAATGGTCCTAAAGGTTCTTTTCCAGCCCAATGGTTCCATGACTCCATGATTCCATCATTGGATGTCAGAGAAACAGACCCAGGAGAAGACAGGAGAGGGATGGAGCAGCATTGTCCATCCTGGCAAGCGAGAGCAGAGGGCACCAAGCTGGGTGGGAGCTGAGCTGCTGGAGGGTTGGAGGCTGTGCAGAGGGCCCTGGGCAGGCTGCAGCCATGGCTGAGGTCACTGGGAGGAGGTTCAAGCAGGCCAAGGGCTGAGTCCTGCCCTTGGGGCACAGGAAGGCTGCAGGCTGGGGGCAGAGTGTCTGGAAAGTGCCCAGCAGGAAAGGCCCTGGGGGGGCTGGGGGGCAGCAGCTGGAGAGGAGCCAGCAGTGCCCAGGTGGGCAAGGAGGGCAGCAGCAGCCTGGGCTGCAGCAGCAGTGGTGTGGGCAGCAGGAGCAGGGCAGGGATTGTGGCCCTGGGCTGGGCACAGCTTGAGGGCTGGCTTCAGCTTGGGGCTCCTCACCCCCAGGAGGACATTGAGGAGCTGCAGCAGGGAGAGAGCTGGGGAAGAGGCTGGGGAGCAGGGCTGGGGAGGGGCAGCTGGGGGAGGGTTGAGGCTGGAGGAGGCTGAGGGAGACCTCCTTGAGCTCCAGAGTCTGGGGCAGGGTCTGCAGAAGAGGTCTCCATCCCTGGAAGATGTTTCAGCCCAGGCTGGATGTGGCTCTGAGCAATCTGCTCTGGTGGGGTTGGAGCTGGATGACCTCCCTGACCCCTTCCACCCCAAAACACTCCATGATCCACGATCTGCATCCCACCCCCAGCACCCCAGCAGGCCTTGGACCCCTGAGAGTTTTCCCCCTTCCAAAACTGGCCATTTTGGGGTTTTTTTCCCCCCCCTCCAGGCTCAAGCCCTGCCAGCAGCTCCAAGCTTCGCCTGCAGGGGGGCCTGGATGAGTGCTCCGGGCGGGTGGAGATCTTCCACAACGAGCAGTGGGGAACCATCTGCGACGACAGCTGGGACCTGAGGGACGCTGCGGTGGTCTGCAGGCAGCTGGGCTGCGGCTTGGCCCTCTCGGTCCCCGGGACAGCTCGCTTCGGGGTGGGGAATGGCCCCATCTGGCTGGACGAAGTCAAGTGCACAGGGGAGGAAGGAGACCTCCTGGCCTGCAGATTGACAGCGTGGGGCAGCCACGACTGCAACCACGGCGAGGACGCAGGAGTGGTCTGCAGCGGTGAGCAGGCGGCGGGGAGGGAGCTGTGTGCAGGGGAGGTGCTGAGGGCGGCCAGGGGTGGGCAGCTGGAGCCTGGGGAGGGAGGGGGTGTGGGGAGGGAGCTGTGCACAGCTGGAGCCTGGAGAGGGAGGAGGTGCAGGGAGGGAGCTGTGCACAGCTGGAGCCTGGGGAGGGAGGAGGTGCAGGGAGGGAGCTGTGCACAGCTGGAGCCTGGGGAGGAGGAGGTGCAGGGAGGGAGCTGTGCACAGCTGGAGCCTGGGGAGGAGGAGGTGCAGGGAGGGAGCTGTGCACAGCTGGAGCCTGGGGCGGAGGAGGTGCAGGGAGGGAGCTCTGCACAGCTGGAGCCTGGGGAGGGAGGAGGTGCAGGGAGGGAGCTGTGCACAGCTGGAGCCTGGGGAGGAGGAGGTGCAGGGAGGGAGCTGTGCACAGCTGGAGCCTGGGGAGGAGGAGGTGCAGGGAGGGAGCTGTGCACAGCTGGAGCCTGGGGAGGAGGAGGTGCAGGGAGGGAGCTGTGCCCAGCTGGAGCCTGGGGAGGGAGGAGGTGCAGGGAGGGAGCTGTGCACAGCTGGAGCCTGGGGAGGAGGAGGTGCAGGGAGGGAGCTGTGCACAGCTGGAGCCTGGGGAGGGAGGAGGTGCAGGGAGGGAGCTGTGCACAGCTGGAGCCTGGGGAGGGAGGAGGAGGTGCAGGGAGGGAGCTGTGCACAGCTGGAGCCTGGGGAGGGAGGAGGAGGTGCAGGGAGGGAGCTGTGCACAGCTGGAGCCTGGGGAGGAGGAGGTGCAGGGAGGGAGCTGTGCACAGCTGGAGCCTGGGGAGGAGGAGGTGCAGGGAGGGAGCTGTGCACAGCTGGATCATGGGGAGGAGGAGGTGCAGGGAGGGAGCTGTGCACAGCTGGAGCCTGGGGAGGAGGAGGTGCAGGGAGGGAGCTGTGCACAGCTGGAGCCTGGGGAGGGAGGAGGTGCAGGGAGGGAGCTGTGCACAGCTGGATCCTGGGGAGGGAGGGGGTGCAGGGAGGGAGCTGTGCACAGCTGGAGCCTGGGGAGGAGGAGGTGCAGGGAGGGAGCTGTGCACAGCTGGAGCCTAGGGAGGAGGAGGTGCAGGGAGGGAGCTGTGCACAGCTGGATCCTGGGGAGGAGGAGGTGCAGGGAGGGAGCTGTGCACAGCTGGATCCTGGGGAGGAGGAGGTGCAGGGAGGGAGCTGTGCACAGCTGGAGCCTGGGGAGGAGGAGGTGCAGGGAGGGAGCTGTGCACAGCTGGAGCCTGGGGAGGAGGAGGTGCAGGGAGGGGGCTCACAGCTCACAGGATCACAGCTCACAGGTTACAGACCACAGCATCACAGCTCACAAGGATCACAGGGTCACAGCTCACAGCATCAGAGAGGGTCAGAGAGGGTCAGAGGATCACAGCTGACAGGATCACAGCTCACAGGATCAGAGGGGATCAAAGGATCACAGCTGACAGGATCACAGATCACAGGATCAGAGGGGATCAGAGGATCACAGCTGCCAGGGTCCCAGCTCCCCTCTGCCCCACTGGGGGGCAGGTGCAGGGCTCCAGGCTTGTGGCCCCTGCCCACTCCTGCTCTCTCCTCTCCTGCAGGCAACTCCAGCTCCAGCAGCCTGCGCCTCAGGGACGGTCCCCACAGCTGTGCTGGGAGGGTGGAGGTGTCCCGGGAGGGGCAGTGGGGGACAGTCTGTGACGATGGCTGGGACCTGGTGGACGCCCTGGTGGTGTGCAGGCAGCTGGGCTGCGGCAGTGTGGAGGCAGCCCCGGGGGGGGCCCACTTCGGGCAGGGCTCAGGACAGATCTGGTTGGATGATGTGGCCTGCACGGGGGGTGAGGAGACCCTGGCCCAGTGCCCAGCCAGGCCCTGGGGGCACAGCAACTGCCACCACACCGAGGATGCCAGCGTGGTCTGCTCAGGTAGGTGCTGCCCTGGCAGCTCGGTGGGGGGGTCCCCAGGGCTCCACTTTGCCTCCTGCTGCCTCTGGGGGGGTCCTGAGGGCTCCACTTTGCCTCCTGCTCCCTCTGGGGGGTCCTGAGGGCTCCACCTTGTCCCCTGCTGCCTCTGGGGGGGTTTTGCACCAGGGCTGAGCAAAACCTTCCTGGAGGAAGGCTCCTTGCAGCCCAGCCCCAGCCCAGCCCCGGCAGTGCCACCAGCACCCACTGTCCCCAACCCTCTCTGCTGTCCCCTAGGGCTCCCAGACTCCACTGCCACCAGCACTCACTGTCCCCAACTCCCTCTGCTGTCCCCAACCCCCTCTGCTGTCCCCAGCCCTCTCTGCTGTCCCCAGCCCTCTCTGCTGTCCCCAACCCTCTCTGCTGTCCCCTAGGGCTCCCAGACTCCTCTGCCCCCTCCCCCTCTGGCCTCAGGCTGGCGCAGGGTCCCCACCGCTGTGCTGGCAGGGTGGAGGTCCTGCACCAGCAGCAGTGGGGCACAGTCTGTGACGATGGTTGGGACCTGAGGGAGGCCTCAGTGGTCTGCAGGCAGCTGGGCTGTGGCCCTGCAGCTGCAGCTCCCCACGGGGCTCACTTTGGGCCAGGCTCTGGCCTCATCTGGTTGGATGATGTGAGCTGCACTGGCACCGAGGCTGCCCTCAGCCAGTGCCCAGCACAGCCCTGGGGGCACGGCAACTGCAACCACAGGGAGGATGCCAGCGTGGTCTGCTCAGGTACAGCTCCTCCTGCCCCAGGGGAGGGGGCCGGGGGGGTCCCCTCTGCCTCTTGCTGCCCCTGGGGTGGTGCAGAGCTTCCCTCCAGCCCTGCCATGGGCACTGCCACCAGCACCCCGGGTGGCCCCAAGCTGGGGAAAGGAGCAGGGAGGGCTGGGGGCCAGCAGGATGGGCAGGAGCCAGCCCAGTGCCCTGCTGGCCAAGGAGGTCAAGGGGGTCCTGGGAGGCATCCAGGAGAGTGTGGCAGGAGGCTGAGGGAGGTTCTCCTGCCCCTCTGCCCTGCCGTGGGCAGGCCACAGCTGCAGTCCTGGCTCCAGGTCTGGGCTGCCCAGGTGAAGGACAGGGAAGTGCTGGGGAGGGGACAGCAAAAGGCTGCAGAGGTGCTGAGGGGACCAGAAGAGCTCTGGGGAGGAGAGGCTGAGGGCCTTGGGGTTCCTAGGCTGGAGAGGATCAGCCTGAGGGGGAGCTGGTTCCTGCTGATCAATACCTCCAGGGTGGGTGGCAGCAGGATGGGGCCAGGCTGTGCTCAGCAGTGCCCAGGGCCAGGGCAAGGGGGCAGGGACACAAACCTGACCAGCAGGAGCTTCATCTGGGCATGGGGAGGAACTTCCAGGGTGCTGGAGCCCTGGAGCAGGCTGCCCAGGGAGGTGGTGGAGTCTCCATCCCTGGAGGCTTTCAAACCCCACCTGGAGCTGTTCCTGGGTGGCCTCCCCCCAGAACCCTGCAGGGGCTAGGGGCTGGGGCCGGGGGCTGGGGCTGGACCACTCTCGCCTAAGGAAACCAACATTTTGAGTGCCATTCTCATTTTCCCATCACATAACTTAGCACTATATGCTGTACCTCCACTAATAGACTACGTAATAAAATGAATGTGTGTCTTTGACCAGTCACCCCACAAACTCCCATATGTCGCATCACCTGTCACAGTACGCAGAAATAGAACCACACCCTCAATGCTCTACGAGCTGACAACTCTGAAGTTAACAGTCCCGCCATACAGTCATCCACCGCCACATTCCCACCCACAACCCACCCGGTTTACTAGCCTGACCCATCCCCTGTCGCACCCCTGCCTCTCACCCCCAATGCAAAAGATTGTGTATACACCCACACCCTGTACACTCACTAACAGCTCACTCAGACCATCACGTGTAAAGACACCCGCGTCCCTATATTGAGAGCATATTGTACGTTGCCAATCATCACCACTGGCTGTCGCAAGAGAGATGTCACAACTTCTTCCATCTGTGCCTGCCGCAGCGCAAGTTCTCCCACTCCGCTATCTTCGTTGCCGGACTGTGCCCACGCTCGCTGCGCGCAGCACATTGTGTGCCATATACGCGCTACCGACTCGCTTTGTCGTGTTGGCACGCCGCCCTCTCAGAGAGTGCCCCATACGCCATCCGCCCACACAGGCACTTGACCAGCAAGCACCCGTCCGCACCGCAAGACCCCCGAGACCACACCAGCACGCAAGACCGAAGGATCCCGCGTGAACTCGCCACACACCCTCTCTGTGACAAGAAGTGATCCTGAGTCGATCACATGTCACCCTCCGCGACTACCTCGCATCCTATCTATTCGCGTCTTCGCCGTCTTTCGTGTCTGTGTCCCGATCACACAATTGTGTATCTGCATCCTCATGCGATTGTCGTAGTAGACTAGTCCGGTAATGAACATGTGTGCGCCCATCCTCACCACCCCAATCACTCACAACTCGTTATACTCACACACGCCCACCAAACCCCCATCGTGCACACACATCGCACGACAGTAGTCCCACTGGAGTGTCCACTCCCCCCCCCCCCTGCGACTACTACTAGACATATATCAGAGACCATCAATCACAAAAAGACATCCTGTCTCGACAAGATGTCCCCGAACCCGCTCCTTGCGTCCCCACCACCGTGCCTTCCACCACCCCAAACCAATCATCCCACATCACAAAAACTCGCAACCCCGCAAAACCAAGCCCAAAGAACCACACCTAGAGAGACCCCCCCACCCAATGAAAATCCTATCTGTTCTCCTATGCCAGTCGCCGTCGTCAGAGTACAATCCCTCTGTCCCCGCCGACTCTATTATGCCCTCGCACATTCAGTCGCCGCGCGTCAGAAAGTAATAACAAATGTCCAAACCACTAAACGCAAACGCCCCACCACTAACCAACTTTAATCTCCTCTCTGCCCCGCGCTCTCAGCCCTGCCACTCAGTTCGACAGGTATGTGACCATCCCACCGCCCGTTCTAATTACCGTTGAATAGGATACTCTCCCATCCACCCACCATACTATTCATATATCCGCCAACAATACTGCCTCATTGATGTGTTACCATGAGAGTGAGTGTGAATCTCCTGAAACGCCTAAAGAAGACACGCGCTTCACATGTACCCAACACACATATCACGCTCTTCACTTGTATCACTCAGTAACAGAGTCATAGCACCAGTCACTGATTCGAGAGACCATGTATACACTCCCCGCCTAATCAGATAGTGAACCCCACAGACCTATATCACGCAACCGCCGCCGCCCCACATCGCTAAATCATTCCTTCATTTCCAAACACCAGAACCGCCCAATCATCTCTCATGTACCTGTAAAACGTAACCAGAGAGAGCGACCCCCGCATTTCCTCACACCCCATCGCACGCTCACAAACCCTGTGCGTGTTCCCCTCGCCGTTGTCTACTGACCCACGCCTAAAATAATCTATGCCTCCTCCACGTCCCCGTTCACAGAAGTCACACTACCGCTCGTCATTTCTGTGTCAATCTTATTCTCTCTGTCCCTCGCCACTTAGCACAAACTCACACACTCCACACACACACAGTCTTTTTACTGTTACCACACCGATAACATCGGACGTCTCATAATAGTTGTCCTCTACGCAAGGCAAATCGATTCATAGTATATATCCATTTCCCCTTTTCCAACTGCATCACCTGCAAAACTCCGTCCTATCTCATTAAATCTCTACCAATCTGTGCCGCTCCGCCTTGTCTTAGATCCCTTCCGTCCCCAACCTCCGTCCGCCCCCCTCTAATGTGCCATCTAGCCGCTCCTCATCACTACTCACTAATGACGCTCTGACCCACCATTGCATCTGACGCTCACCCACTTCACTGCCTCCCCCTCTACCCTCACGTTACTTAATCCAGAGAATGTTACCCCCCAGTACTGAGCCATGCCCCACGTATAGAGTGCCACACCTCCTATTGCGCACATGTGTATTCTTTCATAACAACTGCTGACAGCCCCCCAATCCATGTTAGCGGTGATGTGTGTGTCGACCTAGCAGCGTACGATCCCCCTAGCTCTCCACTGCGTGAAAACCAATTTTATGTGAATCATAGACCTCCCGTCACCAAAAAACTGACAACCTCCTACTCAACATCCCCACCATTCCATCCCCCCCCATCCCAATCCACCCTCCTTGCTGCAAGATGACGCGCCTGACAGCATTCTGTGTCTATCAGTTAACATCACCTCAAACACAACCACGCCTCGGACTCCGCCTCCGCGTGCATGCGCCGTTGACACACCACACTCACTCCCATCCACCGTGAAAACATCACGCAAACAACCTCAAACCTTCCCACACCAAAGACCCACCTACCGCGTCAGACGATCCCCCCCTTGTGCTTAGCGGAATTCGTCTGTCGTCGTTATCTCCCTCTGTGCCCAACAGGACAACCCAACCACCCTCACATGTACACAAACCAAAACACACCTTCCTCCCACCCCCCCACATTTATTCTCAAATTCCACGCTCATAATTATTCAAAAATAACATACCTTCATTACTCTACAATAAGAGACTCACTGTAAAGAGTATCAATACATGTAGCGAACCATTCACCATCCTCATCCCCCTATGTATGTCACACACTACCACGCTCTCGCTGCCTTTGAAAGCATTCACCAACAAGCTCACATCCCGCTCTTAGATATACCTCTACTCGCCTCGAGGCACTGACGCCGGCTGTTAATACGCCGCACCCACTCGTTCTATGTTCCGCGGATAACCCTTGAGAGTAAAAAATAATATTGCCTCCTTCCCTCCTCCGCGCTCCTCCAAGTTCAACACCAATCAACCTCCGGTGTATCCGCAATGACTGTCTGAGCGCCTAGCACCCCACCACTAATAGCGCCTCACTATGTTCCCTGATCTCTACACACGCCACAAGGCTTATCTCTCACACTCAAGAGCGTTCTTGCCCATCCCCCCCAATACCATCCCGCAACATCACCATCTCTGCGACCAAAACTAATCCCCTATCCGGAGAAACTCATCCGCGATCATAATATAGACTTCTCCGAATACAAGTGAACCCCGCGCGTTACAACCAAAATCACTCGCATCATTCCATCTGTTGCCTGATGAAGGTGTTGTACACAGACCCGAGAACAAACAGAAACCCAGATAGCCCCACCTTCATAGCCACTTTTTCATAGACATCCACCCCAAAATCAACCACGCCGCAGCGAATATCTTCACCCCGCCATCCCCTCCGCTGTGCAATCACTCCCCACACATGACGGACCTACCTCTACCCCTGTCAATTGATCGCCTCCGCCACCTCTCCGTCACTCCGCTACCACATGACGGTGGCCCCCCCAAATGAAGTAGACGAACTCTCACAATTAAAATGTATAACCGACTAAACATCCAAATACCCTAGCTCACCGGCAACTAAACAAACAAACCCTATAATGTATGTGAACACCATACGCAAAAACCTAAACCACCCCCCATAATACACGCCTCCCCTCCAGATGTACGGTGCCTAGATAGCCCCCACATAAAAAAGTACCCCACAGCCCAGTCATTGGCCTCAAACCCTCACCGCACCCCCACCAGTCCACCCACCCCTCACAAATACCTCTCGCCCCCACCCATGTCATCTACAACGCCCGAGACTGCCATAAACCATCTGTGCCCCTCATCTCATCACTTTCCCCCCCCATCAACCCCTTCGCCACCCCTAACCAACAAGAAAATGTCCTCCTGTCACTCAATCCAGTCTCAAGTATGTCCCCCCATCACCAAACACTATCGTTCCTACCCAGACATTTACAGTATACAGTATCCCATCTGTGTCGTCGAACTCCCTGTAGAACCCTCAGACTCCCCTAACTAAACGAGTGATTGCATACCCAACATATAATCATGAAACCACCAACAGACTCACCAATCCTATTTGCATCGCACCGCCACACACACCCTCCCAAAGCCATCCCCCCCCGCGCAAGCCCATAACGCGATCTGCCTGTCCTCCACCCCGCCTCGACCTACCCAGAGACATCAAGGTTCCACACCTCTCTACACACAATAGCTCTAGTAGACCGACACGGCAACCTCACGTATACCAATGTCCGAGAGTGAGTGAAGAAGATAACCACTCATCCCTAGCACCTCACATCCCGCTTGCTCTCTCCCAAACTCGTCCACCAGCCACTCTTTTATTAAGTAGTGAAATAAATATAGTAATACAATCAACTGATTGTGAAATATTTTGTATAATCTTTAAAGAAATAATATCTCGATAATCTCGTAAAGTATCCGCGCGTACTACACCCTTAGTGTCCTGAGCGAAGTCTCGTCATTCTCTTCCATCGCTCGAGATGAGAGTGCCACACTCGTCTAATAGATCACCAGCAAAAGTGTGTGCTCGTATGTGGCCACCGTCTCAAATTGTGCCCTCTAACCTCAGTATCCACGGTACTGCCAACTCTCCGTCACAGCGCACGCCCAATCCGCAAACTGTGTCTTCTGTGCACCACGCTTTCGCATACCAACCGTGTTCTACGGCGAACTCTTCTATATATATCGGCCCCTTCCAAAGAAGTGCTTCCTTCACCCTCAAAAGACGCTGTTGTCGCTAATCCCCTAGCACATTACCCCACACCCGCTCATTGTTGGCCCCCACGCGATCTGGGTCTCTATGGACCCATAACCCTCACACCTCCCGCATCTCAGACCTGTCACAATCGCTCTGCACACTCTAGTTCGAGCACACGCCTGTCAGCCTGCCTCTTTGCTGGCTACCCCAACCCCATATCGTGCTGTTAGTCCCATTGTCTCGCACTCGTCTATACGACGACCAAATAATTATCCTGTCGATCCGCTCCGTGCTCTCGTTGCGATCCCTACCTCACGCCTATACACATCCCTCTCGCCTGTCCACACCTATTCCTTTCTATGTCGTATGAAACGCCGTCTTCGCGCCTCATCGCTAGCTAGACTGCTGCGCACAGTGCGAGACCCGGCTCCGTCACTGTGAAGATAAACGACTTCTCCCTGTGTACCGAACGGTGTGTGCTAGACCAGTCATGCAATCACACCCACCCCTCGACGCCGCATATCATGCCCCCATGTCTCTCCGCCCCCCCCTCGTTCACCTCCAGCTACTGAGATAAGGACCCGGCGACCGTGTACTACATAACAAACCGCCGCCACCCAATAGCGCTGCACTCCTCGTGCGGGTTGTCCTCGTGAGCTTGTCACTTCGCCAATACAAACTTACGCCTCACTGACTCCCCTCCGGCCACGCCGCGCCTCTACATTCATACAGATGACTCACTGCACTACTTTATGCCTACCGCTATACAGCACCACACCACCCCTCCACGCTACTGTGTCTGTGATGCCAACTCCTCACTCCCCATAGCACCAGAGTGTGTTCCGTACGTGGTACGCATGAGATTTTGCAGATGATATACTAAGTAGTCACACTAAAATATATACACGTCTTAGTCTAAATACACCCCCCCCTCAATATACCCAATCATATCATAGTACATAAGCACTACATAAATACTAATATATGCCTCTCACCTCGGGCTGTGGTATTGTTTTACAAGAGTATATGATCCATTCGCATATCCAAATAATGACCGTTGATCCATATATCAACCACAAAATATGAAAGCACTCTCCTTGACACCACCTGTGGATCCCCTCCCCCCAGCGATGTTTGATTTCTCTCCAATCCAAATAGTAGATTCGAAACTACATCGCGCCCCAAGTTGCTATGACACTTCATAACCAATACACAAAGTTGACGCTTGTGCACTCGACTGATCACCGAGTTGAAGAAGACTAGATCACTCAAGAAGATTATGCCTCACCCCCACACTCCACCAACCCTCGAAGCATAGAGTGTAACCTGTGCACTTATCTTATACAAGTGTGTTAGGCGACCTCTCGCCCTCAGAGATGTCGTATAAGTCTCTCTCTGCAGATTGTGTGCACTCATACCATATTAGATGTGTCTACACTCCCCTCACATATAAAAT
Organism: Indicator indicator; assembly: GCF_027791375.1. NCBI lineage: Eukaryota > Metazoa > Chordata > Aves > Piciformes > Indicatoridae > Indicator > Indicator indicator. The sequence continues at coordinate 437,458 of NW_026539188.1, forward strand.
AAAGTGTACTCACTCCCCCTCGCAAGCAATCTGCAAACTGTAACTGATCCAATGTGTGTCAAGGTGTCCAGTACTAGATCCTTTATGACACCTCACTAACACAAACACTCACCTATGCTGTCCCTCGAACACACCTAAAGGTCTTACACCTCAACCTAATTCTTTGTAGTACGTGTATCAAACCCCTATCTACCAAATCCATCACCACCTCCTTCCACCTTGCACCAGCAACACCCCCTGCGCGACCTTGCATACCCCTGATACCCCACTGCGCTATTCCCCCACTCCCTCACGTGACTCAGTAGTCCTCTATCACAGACGATGTCTGTCACCCATCCCTCGCACTCCAACGCATATTGTAGCCCCCTCCTCATACCGGTCTCGAAACCATGCACCACTATAGTCATACTCTCTATAACGCATGATATCTCTTCCCAGCTGTATATGTGCGTCTGTGTCTCCACGCGCCACCCCACTCCCCTCATAGCCACCAGACTCGTGACCAATGCCCGACCTCCGCGTCCGTCAGCGTTCCTTCACAGTCCGTCTCCCCCCCCGCAAGGTGACACATCAACCTTAATCCCTCTTCCCTTCCACCCAACAAATCTTTTTCTTAAACATCCTCCAGTATACTTTAATTGAGCGCCATCACCCTACCTCCTTGTAATGTGCCTGTCACCTCGCACGCTCTCCACAAGATGTCTGACCTACCAAAGTGTATATCCGCGACTCTCGAGATATCTCCGCTCCATCACCCCCCCACCACAGTATTGCGCCGCCAGACATCACCCTCTGGCCCCACTCGCCCACGACCGCCGCGGCACTCCCTCGCGCACCCCCTCCCCCCTTTCTCCTAATTCTATATAATATGTGTCAGCCCTAGACAAGTGTCACCTCCATGTGTACACACCCTAGCCCTACTGTTCAGATCTCCGCTAGATAAACGTCTCTATCCGACCCGCACTCGCCTCACCTCTACCCACAATCTCGCACCCCTCTTACTTGTGCACACGCGCTCCATCTATATTATCACCAGGTTAAATCTACACTAGAACATCGTCTCCCCTGTTATGCCATCCCATAAGTGCCCTACATGTTCCGAAGTCCTAATACCACTATCCTGTATGTGTGTTAGTGCGCGTCCCTACAGTACATTAACACTCCAAGAGTGCACCATCTATCATAGAGATGACCGTTATACTAATAACGAGAGTTACTATTGTCCCCAAACCCATCGCCTACAATCTTTCAACTATGCCATACCTAACACTCCTACCCAACTCTCTACTACCTGCTCTCATCTCGCGTGTCACTCCATACCATGTGCGAGACTCATCACTTGTGCTATAGTCCACAAACCCTTCCCAAACTAATATCAAATAGTAAGAACGCTACTCGCCGCACTCTATACTATAGATGTCCACACTGTACACGCCGCCTCGCACACCGCTAGTGCTCTACTGCGTGCACCCTGTCGCCTCCCTGGCCCACCATCCATGTGCCGTTATATAGTATATTGTCATACCTCCCCATCTCTGTCCCTCACGATCAATGTTGTAATATTCGTCACTCGACGTGTACCTATCTCCTAATCCTAACCATTAACATCTAATCGATGAAGAGAGCACGAATACCCATGCTCCCTCTAAAGTTATATCACACCATCATCGTCCCCCTCCCAATCAGTGTCCACAACATGTTCTGAGTGAATGATCCTTCGTAGACGCAACACATATCAGTCACTCGCATGCACTCTCGTCATCTTGTTCCCCCTTCTCATAGTATAAACCATCTCTTATTTTTTTTGTGATCTGAGACTCCCGAGTACTAGAATCTAGTCTCTATATTGCCCACACATCATCCATCATACACATGCTTGCCCTACATACGCCCCGCCTCTGTATTAGACATCGTCCACCCCTTCTTCTGTCCCACTCGTCCAGAACTCAAGACGCCCCACACTCAAATGTCCTCCACCATATTGTCCAATAGTCCCACCACTTTGTTCTATTTTACCTAAATATTCCTAGCACTGTGCTACTCCGCGTCCAACACCCATTCACCTGAGTGTGTCCTAGACTTGAACTCACCACTGTACACCCTTCCACCACATCATTATCTGTTCTCATCCAGAAGTCAAACCCCAGCCAAACCTCCACCTATTCTCGCCCGTCTCCCTATCCCTGACAAGTCGGATGTCTACACAACCTCACTCCCTAACTTGCCGCCCTCCCTCCCATGTCCGCATGTAGTGTCCTGTGAATCACCCCCATCCCGTGACAATGCCTCGCCATCACCACTTTCTATCCCTAACTGCTGTTAATGATTTGAACCAACCCTACATATTCTCCAAATCGCCCCCCCCCTCCCCCCCCGATTCATTACATATTGTCCGCATCACATTTCCCCTCCACCCTCTCTTCTTAATTCACCTGATGTACACATTCACTTACAACCAACCCCACCCAGAACCTATCCAGATCTCCAACATATCCCTCATTGCCTCTATCGCTAACCCACCAACTCCCTTCAATCCCCCCGAATACCCACACTAAAAACTACATCTGGCCATGAAGTACACCCTCCTACCCCACTTATACAACCACTCCGTATTCAAACCCATCATTGTCTGTTAACATCCTCTAACCTTCCTTCCATGATGCAACCACACACTTCCCCTCTTCGACAGTGCTCACACATCACCCCCCCTATACTCAAACATGTCTCCTACCAGAATCTCCCTGGACATATCCAACACTCATGTTCGACACATCTATATTCTCTACTAAAATTGCCGAAAGACGTCATTGTCACCTCCTTAGGACCTCTGATACCCAACTGCCCCATCAATGTATCAACAAGACTATCATACTTCCAACATACACATCCTACCCAACATAATATTCAGATACAACATCTCCTCATCATTAATCAACCACGTCGCCCTCCTGTAGTACACGTGGCACCTCCACAGGTGATATCGTCTCCACCAAACCCCAGCCCCCTCCGCCCTCACCACTCGCGCTTATTGTACCCCACCCCCCCCAGAATTAATACATGATCACACCTACGCCTAAGGTCCAACAGATGTCCGCTTATATGCCCGCATTCTGGAGTCGTCAACTATTCAAACAAACCATCCAACAAAGCTTTAATACAGATGTCCCTCCTAACCCCTTCCTCTGTCACACTGTGCAGACCTGGCCGAAGGGATGACTGGATAACACAAGCCAGAGTCGAACTTTCACTGTAATATATGATACTACGCTCCCCTAAACCCAAATAAGAATATCAACTCCAAATGCCGAGCTCTAGAGCACCAGCGCCCGAAGATATCCCGGACATCGGCTCTCCCGATAGTTGTCGTATCGCACGCATTGTCTCAATTAGTAACGCCCACCCCTCCATGAGTCAGAATAACCCAATCCACCCCCCTATATTCGACGTTAGCCAAAGTACATGTGTCGAGCCTATACCCTTTCTCTATAATCGGTGACGTGTATAGTTGTGTAATAATCGGCCACGACCTGTAGAAGAGACAATCCATAATCACGCTACACCCCGCCCGCCCCACAACTCACTCTCACCGCGCCCATGTCACCCTTCGTGCTCTAACAAACCTCTCATCACCACTCATTACACCCTCACAAACCTAACGCCCCCTTTTACCCTCAAGCATGTCAGATTACGCGTCCCTAAACAATCCGCGAAAAATCCTCATTTAGCATGTGTACCGCGCGTCCTAATGAGTGAACTGTCACCATGACCGACAGAATCACCTCTGTTGTCCAGAGCTTGCGTCCTATGTCCACACATCCGTAACAGACGCTATCAGCCACCCTTATTCAAATCTAGAGATATAGTACAACAAAGCGCCCTCCCCCCTGATATCTCATACTCCCCTTGAGCCCAGACCCAACAACCCCCAAATGAACCCAAAACTAAGTACACCTACCACAAAAGACCCACCTCCCGCCGACCCGCGCAACAATATAGCGCAGCCCCCCTCCAACATCACATCTACATATACCTATGTCTCGCATCACATCATGCCCTACAACCCCACTTGATAGTGCCCTCATCTCACCCATAGAGCCTGCCCAATAGATCTCGCACCCCACTCACTCGCATCACACAAGTCTCGATATCTCTCTACCAAAACTAATCCATTATTTAGTTCAAAGAAATGATGTCCGACTATGCCACCGCCACATCAAGCCGAACTACACACCCGAGAGTGTCCCACTGAAATGTCCTGATAACTCCGTCAACCGACATACAATAAAGACGGTATCATACCACACGCACATACCTCTGGCAAACCCTCCCTCAGACGTTCCGCCTCTATCGTGATATCAGAACTCTCTTGTTGTGCAAGTCGGCCAAAGTCTTCAGTCTTCCTCGTCCCATCTACACCTCCCGGAATCCCGCACATTGCAAACCCCCACCTCCCCAGCGCCCCGCATGACCGCCCGATTTCTCACTCTCCACAGTTGCAACCTCCTGTGAAATTATGTAATTACTCAGTGCGCGACCGGCCTGTCCACTCATCAGAGAACCGCGCACACCAATATCGCCAATCCCCTAATATGTCAACTAGCTAATCCTGCACTACACACTAGCTACGACCCCTGTCGCCACCATCGCCCCCCCATTGCGTGAGACAGAATAGATACCTGTCCCTGCCCCCGCTCTCCCCCTTCACCAACCCACAGGAAGCACATCTCTAAAAAGTCGGATTCCCTGCAACCTCGTATGCCACCAGCGACAGTAAGACGCCGCACGTGTCCGCACCAAGCCACCCCCCAATCCCGAACTACGACCACCTACTCTCCGCGACCCCAAAACGACACTCGCAGTGGCTACCTGAAGTAAGATCCCACACCTCCCCACATGACATGTGCGACCTCCAGTGTCACATATATACAGTCCATGTAATGATTTAGCCACCCCTTGTGACTGCGAAAGACGACGTCAAGACTTGTCAGCACACTCATCTAACTCATAGCACCGCGAGATTACGCAACCCAACGTGTCTAAACCAGCTATAAGTCCCCCCCCTGTCATAGTCCACTCTGCCCGGAAAATGTTTCTTCAGAACGCCGGAATCCTACTCCTCACCTCCGTCGCCGAAACCCCACCTATCCCTCCACCATACAACCTCTACCCGCCGAACATATAAGAATAGAACACATAGATATCTGTCTGTAAGTACTCTAAGACGCCAAAAAGAAACAAAGTCCGCACCTCCCCCTGTACTCGAAGACTGATTCGCTTTCATATTCCCATCCCAACTTAAACCTACTATCAATACCAAACAATCCAATCCTCATACCCTCCCCCTACGAAATAATCACCATCATCCCGCCAGTGCCCTAGCTAATATCACTCACAAGTGACTTATCTGTTGTGTCGCATTGTCCCCGCCCACCCTAGTCTTCACCAGGTCGGTGTCCTCATACCGCAACGAGATGGCACCTGTTGTCCGCAGCAAACCGTACGCCCACTTTCGCTCCTCACTTGATCCTTGTTGCCCTCAGATCCTTTACAATTTGTAGAAAGTACATAATCCCCAGAACTACGACCCATCCACACAACAACAGCACTCTCTCGTCACCTCGCCCGCCGCCCTCAACTCTTCTCGCAACGAGCTCTACAACATTTAAATACGCCCGATCGTCTCACTAACCCCACGTCTTATATTTTTATTGTTTTCGACGCCCTCACTCTTATCTTCCCTTCTAGCGCCCTTGTTCAAATCCAACCCCCAAACTGATCACCTAACCCGCCAACCCAAGAGAGTCCGTTATCGCCTGTGCTGTGCCCCTACTGTTGCATTGTCCGCAACCCTCAAACCATGTGGCCCCTCAACGTGACCTCTCACAACACTCATGCACAACACCTCACTGCCACTCGCGCAATGTCACCCTCACGCACCTCGCATCCACCTATCCCCCTGCACTCGATCGATAAGTGTGTGTACACCACCCACACGAGTATATTTGTGCTGTTCCCCCCTCACTCGTGCATCGCTAGCTGTGTCACCATATCGCACTCCTATACTTGATGCTTCCGCATCAGTACTCCTATTCCACAAACATACAGCGCTTGATATACCTCCCGTCTCATCCCACTGTGTCGTCTGTGTCTAGAACCAAAACGAGTGTTTCTCCGAAGCTCATCTGTGCGCCGCGAAGGCCCGCTATGGCATACGACGTAGAACTGCACAATGTACTTGTATCTGTGTAGAAATTGTGCAGTGCGAGAAGTACCATTAAGAGTGAGAAAACCTTGTACTCCAACCATCGTGCTATACTACGCCCGGAACATGTCCTCGCGCCGTCGTGTAGATTAGAAACACACTCACTCCCGTCCCCCACTCACCCTGCCACCTGTACCGACTCACCTACGCCCCTCTTGTAATGTTCCCATATACCTGCCGACACTCTCCCTCTCTAATCGACCCCCCTACAATTGCCTACCATTTCGCGCATTGCCCCCTCTATAAAACACCCTACCTCACACACCTATGTCGCCGCCCCCCTAAGGTACAATCCGCCCCACAGTACTAAGCCCAACCTTTCCCTATATTGACCAGATTACTCTCCACTCCAGATGCCGCATGCACTCAGTCATATACAAATGTGATATCATTCCCAGAATCACTTCATCCGCCACATTACGAATTACATCCGCTCTCACCACCACTCTCTATGGAAAACCACGCTCGCACCCGTAAATCACGCGTCAGTCCCGCAAAGCCTTTAAGACATTGCTCAACAATTCAAACCCCTGCGATGTTTTACACACATCTCTTTCATGCAATCTAATCACACACCTCTGCGTACACGACACACCAGAAGTACCGACGCCAACCTCTGGCACACACGATCACACGCATACCCGTTCAGTACCATGCTGCCACCCCATCCACACCTCTTGCACTCGCCGCACTGCCGCGCCCTCTCCCCCCCCCTCGTCGCGCCGATACCCCGCCACACACCCCTCATCTCCCCGCTTCGCTCCCCCTCCGCGACACTATTGCCACCCCAACGCCCCCCCTCCCCCACGCGACGCAGCCGCTCCCTCCCCCGCGCACACGGCCCCAGCCTGCCCCCCCCCCCCCCCCCCCCCCCCCCACAAACACATTGAGTTACATAATTCCACACGGCCGCCGCCAAAGCCGCTCGCGATACTTGTCTATCTCCCTGTCCGGCGCCTAATGTGAGAGCCCCCAACCTCTCCGCCTACCACACTGTCCAGAGTGTCACTCCAGGATCCACACCTACCATGTGTCCCCCCCCTAAAACCCCGCAGAATGTGTGTGTGCACAGAGAGATCGAGCCAGAGCATAAACCTGCCACCCCAGTACATCCTTGAGCATACAGCGACACTATCTCACCGCATCCCTCACACTCAATAGCACCACGCCCTTACACACATACCTTTGTCAGCATACCGACCCATCATCCCTGTGATCCACACGCTGCGGATCATAGCGCTGACTACACACCATATACCTCGCTCAGTCCCACACCAGTACTACAGAAACTACCGCCCGCCAACCTCGATACTACGAGAGCAGTCTCTCGTTACAGAGAGCTTCACACAGCGGAGTGTATCACACATATAAGAACTCCACCCTAGTCCCCACATCACCCTCTATCTCTGTTCATCTACCGCGCAATGTCGACTCTAATTTAAAGAAAAGAAGAGATCTGGACCTCTCGGGCTGATTACGCCCAACCTGTTCGATGTCCCCCGGAATGACACCCCCTTCCAAACCCCCCCCCCAACCGCCGCTACCGCTGTTGCGCCCCAGGACACCAGCCAGGACCTGTCTTGCGTGACCGTGAACGCATCATGCTACACGCTAATGTCTGCCAAGAGACCTCCACCCGCGACCAAGAAGCCTGTCGCGCCCACACTTATCACATGCCCAACGAGCTGACGTGCAAGAGAGACCCCATAACATCCCATCAACCCACCCTCTCGATGTCAACGCAGTCTAGCTGTACAAGGAACACCAATACGCACCTCATCTATAACCGGACTCCGCGCCCCTAACCTGTCGTAGTGCGCCCAGCTCCCCCCATATCATTGTTCACCAATACCAGATGCCACCCTCCTCTCGTCGTAATAAAGATGTTACATAACTCTGACTTGTCTGTGCCCTCCTCCCGCGGTGGCTTTGGCAGTGGTTTATGTCCAACTTATATGTATAAGCCCGCTCTATAACGTGCACCACCTCTTCTCATTGTTCCCCTCGCAAAACCGCGCCCGTTACCTTGCTACACTAGTAGAGGCAACCACATTGATAGTTGCGCCCATTAAAACCCCACCCCTCTGTCACTCCAAACCCCTAACACCTTCTCAAAAAAAACCCTCCCTATATCAACCCCCCCATTACATTTAATCACCTCTCTTAGTTACTATCCAACCAACTCCCCCAACATTAACTCCACTTCCCTCTCAATATTCGACACCGAACTAGACACGCTGTCGTCCTTATATCCCATGGCTACTCCCGGCCACCCTCGCTTTAACTATCAAACCCCTAACCAAACACCCCCACAACAATGAAGACACATACGCCATCCTCCCAATTGTGCGCTGCCCCCAAATTACGCCTGCCCTCCGCTGTACGTAGCTCTCTCCTCTATTGTGTAACTATCAGCCGCGATCACCCACCCATTTGCCGTGTCTATCCTACTGTGACATGTTCATAAGCATCACAACCCCCACTCTCACACAAAATCTTCACATCAACCTGTGATCCACTCAGCGACAACCCCCACTGTGTCATTGCATAATCATGTATCTTGACGAGTATGCCTCACTCACCTCTGTCCACCCCTGTTTGTGCAAGCACTACTCCTCGTCTGTCCTGCGGATGTATACTACCACTCTCTCAGTTCCCCTAGGCGACAAAAGCGACCGCTATGCCCTCGCCTAAGATGTGCCATTGTGTCGATCGCTGTGTTGTGCCCAATGTGTCCCTACCACTCACGTCGCCTAACGTGTCGAGCCCCTCCATTGCGGATCCCTCTGTCCCCACCTCATGTCCAGACCGCACCTAACTCGGCCTTCTGTAAGATTTTGTCAGTACACTCGGCCACTAAAGACTAGTGACATGCGAGGCTTCCCAAATCTTAGTCAAAGCCGAACTACCCGAGTAGTCCTCTCGCATATCACCACAGTTGTCTACTAGAAATACACCTTGTCTCTCGGTGCGATTTCACCAGTCCTCTATGCCTGTGTCAATCGCACCGCCCCATCCCAGTGTGTCACGCGCACTCTCACTGTGTGACCTGTTGTCTAACCAGAGCTCTGTGTGTCCTGTCTCCTATCATCTCTACTAGACTATTGTAGCCACCTCACAGAGACAAATTCCTAAATGCGAAGGCGCGCTCTTCAGTTTGATCACGCCTGAATTCCACCCTTACAAAACGCGAACCTCCCCCATAGCCGCATCTGACCCTCGCATTCCGCTCGTACAAGACGCTCTGCAACTCACACGCTCTCTACTTGCTGCTCACCACATATCGATACCCACCTCTTCTACTTCTATAGGAGAATATGTCACTGTATCCCCTCTCGCCGCTATGTCAATAAATCCGCGATCTAAAACATCTTAACGCAAGAGATACACGCCTTAAATTCTGTCTGCGTGCCTCTCGCTTTCCTCCAATTCCTTCCATCATCCCTGTCACATACTCGACCTCAGAGAAAGAGAAAAAAAAAAAAATATAGTGGAGCCCAGCAGGCGAGGGAAGGGATTGTGGCCCGGGCTGGGCACAGACTTGTAAAACGGTCGCGTCGGCCCACGCCCTCGCACACTCACTATACTGACCTCTGCGTCCCTATTGCTATCCCACATACTCCTTACTCTGTACTACTATACACACAGTGACGCTAGTCTAACACTTAGATGCGTACAAGATATAGATCTTTTCGCTATCTTTGAGAACGACGCTGATACGAGATAGTGTCTTGAACACCTACGCTGGGTCATTACGAAGAAGAGAATCCTGCCGCACGGACCAGAATAACTGAGAATAGAGAGAAAGCCCCTGCTGGTGCCCACTGTCCGCGCGATGCCGCCCGCGCCGTCCCCTCTCCGTATCTAGCGCGCCCCTGCCGATCGGCCCTAGTTACCGACGTGCAAAGACTCGCTCTAACCTCACTCTGAGATGCCATCACTATTACGAAGATTACTGTGGTCCATAGATGTTCCACCGCGGTTGCCCGCTCAACTCCCCCTGTATAACACAAATCGCGCTCGCGCGCGAAATCACTCACCCATTGTCCATCCCTACCTGCCGCATTATCCTCACTCGCTTGTATCGCTCCCTGTCCCACGCCGATAACACGCTGCCCAAATAAATAACGCAAATACGATCCACACATCGCGCCGCATGTCACCATACCTCAGTGATAAACCCACCTTCCCATGTGCCGCCCCAACATATCACCCCACTCCCCACGCTTCATCCATCCATTTCACACCATCTGTCGCCGCCTGGATCGCCCTTGTAACCACTGGAAGCCTTGTTCAGACACTACAGATCTTAACCACGTTCCTCCACACCCTCCGATAATAATACCTTGTCCATCCTCCCTGTAGAGTGTGCGCATTCTACCCCCACCTGCACATCATCACATACTCATAAGATCATCATCATGCTAAAATCACAAGTAGCTATCTTCTAAGACACCGCCATCAATACACGGTGAACCTACGCCACCTATCAACCAATTGTATTGTCACCTCACTCCCATCCAAGAGACCGTCCACATATGTTGTCTATATTCTCATACGCCTGTGTACTACATTCATCGCTCGACATATGAGCTATTAGCTCAAATAGTCCTGTGAAGTCGAGTAATTCATAAGATTATCCATGTTCACAACTTTGTAAGTTGTTCGAACCCTGTTATATGGTCTATGTCCCTTCACCCTCAGCCCGGCCTTACCCCCCATGACGCCTATTACCCTTCTCCTGTACTTAGAGTCACTCCCCTCCAACGCTGTCCCACACAAAATCACCCCCTAACAATCGCCACTCAAAGAAATATCAATACACCACACTTCAAAGAATAACCTCAGTAGCCGCAAATCATGACTACTCTACCTGGTCCAATGTGCCTACTCCACCTCCCTACAATCTCACAAACTTCGAACCCCCAACGCTGTGACACAAGAGTCACCATCTCCCCCCCCCTTCTCGAACTGCTGTTACTCACAAACATAGCCCTCAACTAGCGCGACCCCAAGAAGCGCGACACTCCGCGCCTCCCGACAATCCCGCTTAACTTCGTCGACACCCGCGCATCCTTCTTCTGTAATGACAACAGTAAATGTGCATCTCACCATACAAGAACCCGTGTCCACCCTCGCCAGCTCATTGGTATCGTATTTCTATCGTCTCTCGCTCGTCCACGTCCTTATAGAGCCGCCCAGAGAGATAGCACCCCTCGATCCTTGTAGCGCAACACTCGTTCTCCTGACATTGCTGTGTACCTGTCCGTCGTGTGCTCACGTATGTCTCACGATAGGCTCCGCTCGTGCCACGCTAGACGTTAGCCACTCGACCCCACTCCACATCAGCCGCCTAATAACAAATCCCCTCCGCCCCATCCCTTACGTCTCTGATGTGTTTCTTCCATCCCCAAATGCCCAGTACCCACTAACCTCCTCGCTTCGAACATATGCTCACTTTCTTTTCCCGCCCAGGTAATTCTAAGTATAACATCTATCTCACTGTCGACCAAATAAAGATCTAATCCCACGGAACAGTTCAAGACACTGAACTTTAGAGACATAGTGTGTGTGACTCCCTTGAGCTACAACCCCCTCTACTTCTCGTACTCTCTAATGAAGTGACTACTTCCATAACACACTGCTGACTACGCCCCCATCAGCACTTGACTTATGGAAAGCGCCCTGTCCTCCAAAAAAACCTAAAAAGATCCAACCAATCTGCAGAGCACACTACATCCAAACTGTGCTACCCCCATACTCCACATGTCGCCTGCACCCCGTCTGTCATCCTGCAAAGTGTCTCTATAACACTCAAAGAGCCTGTTCTCGTCTAATTATATCTCCCCTTCGCCCCTAACGCAATAGGCCGACTATCACGTCCCACGCACGTCGCCCATATCGAGTCACATAGGTACTGTCTTGCCTCAACCTCACACACTACATCATCTACCGCGCCTCTAGAATGAATATCGCTCACAGCTATCAGTACACATACTCCCCTAGCGGGCGAGCCTGCTCTTCTCCCCTCATAGTCGGAGCACGCCCCGCGGGTACTGAACGTGTATATGGAGCGCATATAATGACCCCTCTCGCCCCTACCCACTACAACAACCTCGCCGCCATTGCATGTGAAGTCCCTGACCCCGCCCCACACACCGCCATGCTTAAACGTCGTTAGAGATATTAGGCATACCAAGATGTCACATGTGTTTTTCTGTTCAGAGACACCCAAACGATGTTATTCGCCTTCACGAGCGACTTTCACTCTTGATCCCCCCCCCTATTCTGAGAACTCAGAACTCTTGTCCCCTTTCTCTCTACCAATTCACACACTCTTCAGTAGCCCCAAACATATCCGACTAGATCATCCCCTCTTCTGCAATCCTCTTCACAACCTCATCCCCCATGTCTTACACACACTTTGATTCTATTAGATCTCCAGTACTGTTGAAATGTCCTTGTGTGTCACCTCATTGTGCGTTGTCATCTAGCCACTGTGTCCTCAATTAAAGAACACATAGTCTTGTTTAAAATCTACCTATCGCTATCCACACTAAACACAAACCATACTCGTCATAAACTATTCTCCTAAACTAAACCTACTGATGGTGATATGTCCCTCGCTCATATTCTCAATCCAGTTTCCCCCCTCACCTCCTGTGACCTTGTTGATCATCTCTCGAGGTCATCTCTAATCCCTCACACACTACCCCACTGGTAGTCTCAATAGTTCTCTGTCTCCTCCCTCATGCCCCAGTGATGTCGCCAGACCTACGCTCTCAATCCACCTTGCAATGATCCACATCCTCCTACACAAACGCTCCGAAAAGACGTCCTATTTGCTCACTAGAACACCCACAACCCTCCCAGATAGCCGATGTCTATATATCGAAATTAAATGCGCGCTCCGAACTCCTCCCTGCTGTCACCAACACCACAACTCATTAAATCCATCGTGTCCTGTTCTAACACCCCCCCCTCTCCCATTCTAGTTGTAACCCATCCACACCGTTAGTCAGACACCACCTAAAACCCCCAATGCTGTCCCCTCCTGAACCAACTGAAAAACCATCAACACACCTACCACTCTGCTCGTGTTAGTGTGTAGCGACGAGTCCCCACACCCCTCGTCACGATCGTAAGAATGTTTCTTTGTCCAAGTGTCATTGAAGTATATCACACGAATCTCATTCTCTCCTAACATCCGTTTCCTACATCGTCATCGATGTGTCACTCCACCTTCGCTAGGTCCCATCACACCATAAACCGCCCTTACTCACCCTTGTCTGTCCGCTCAACCCACCACATAAAACACCGTGCCCCCCACTATTGCAACAAGACCCTCTCCAAACCGCGACTGATTCATAAAGACGCCCGCTCGCCCAACCCCTTGATTCACCGCACCCCATTTCATATCCCGATGTGGATGTGCCGTGTTGTCTCTCCTCTACACCTAGTAGATCCGTCCTCTTTTCGCGCACTCATCTTATTCTCCGTGCGACATCTCGCTGCTACCCCACCCTCAACCACTCCTAATCTGCATCCTCCCCATCTTTCTTAATTGACACCCTTTGTCTTTGTACCTGTGTGACCCTCACTATAGTACCACGCACACTCTCAGCGTCATCACACTATACTCCACATATACCACGACCCCACATCCTCCCACCTAAATGTGTATTCAATTACATCTAGTGCCCATACTTTCTCTCTCCTCTCTTTGTGTATCCCATTCCCCTGCTTCCCCTATCCCTATCGCCTTGTGACTGTTCCCCACAGACCGCACACCATCCTCTCCTCCTGTTTGTGTCTGGACAGTGATGAGAGCCTATGAGACCTCGTGCTACATCATTGTGCCTCACCACGCCTGTGAGAGTCAAATGCAATACATATGTCACCTCTATGTCTGCACACTTCTACGCCACGCTCTTCCCTCTAATCAGTAATTTAACACGCTTTCGCACAACTCCCCCCTAAATTCATTTCCCCTCCATTCTATGTCATTCATTTTTATGCATTGTGTGTCGCCTGACGTCCGTGCGCATAACCGTAGGTCTTCATGTCAAACTCCACCAGACTCGCCCGCGCGCTCCTGATGCATATCGTCACGATTCCCTTCCATTATTGTTTCAACTCCTGTGTCACCTCGTGTGCCTCGTTTCAAGTAGCAAGTTACCAGCGTCAGCAGGTCCAGCAGACAGCACTAGCTAGTATGTCCCAACATACGCGCCTCGCGCCCACCCCAACGTGCTGCTCTGTCTCTCTACCACCTTTGCTATATCTGGTGCACAGATTACTTCGCTCACACTTCACTCGTGGGGAAAATCATACTCTTCCACCAGAGTGTAGAAACATCGTCGCACACTCCTGCTCCAGACATGTCCCCAGTGGTGTCCCCAGGGGCAGTTATGTCCCCAGTGGTGTCCCCAGGGGCAGTTGTGTCCCCAGTGGTGTCCCCAAGGGCAGTAGTGTCCCCAGTAGTGTCCCCAGTGGTGTCCCCAGTGGCAGTTTGGTCCACTTCTCTGTGTCCCCCAGACATCGCTAAGTAGCTCCAGATTAATCACCCACTATTATGTTTTAAAATATACTTCAGCGATCGTCCCCCCACCCGCTCTTAGACCTGTTACATCCTATTGTAATTTCCGTATCCCTACCCTCTCCGGACCCTTAGGTAATTTACCTCTTCCCTCACTATACGATGGCCCGCACTCATACGCTCGATTCCTCATCAACAAATAAATGACATCCTAAGTCCACCACCTACTCCGCTCGCCGTCTAGTATCCACATAAATAAGTACCAGATGTCAAACCATATGAAGTGTTCGTAAATTCTCAGCGTTCGCTCGCGTAAGCATCAAAATCAATAATCAGGCGTGATCACCCACAACTCCCTGCAATACATAATCATTCTTCCTTATTTCTTGAATGTGTCCTCACCTGCTCGGTGTCCCAGCCTCGCGTTCGCAACGTAACGTTTGTTCTCCAATCCCTCATAGATGCTGGTAATTGTCCCGTCCTCCCATGTCGGCCTTTCGCGCCCTGATTCATGTTTGCTCTTTTGCTATTGCGAGACCCCTTCTCAGACACTGGCTCCTGTTTCCATCCTCCCTCCTACCTCTCCGTGATCAATTTTCCCTGAGGCTTTTAAGTTATTATAATTCGTTCCTTGCACTCTCTTGTGTCCTGCGCTAAGTATTTTGTACTTAGTCTCGCCTCGTAATGTGAATGTTGTTCCATCCACGATGTTCCGATCTCCTCTCCGCCTTCTTCCTGCCCTGTTGCGCGCCATTTCTATGTTCCAGAGTTTAGCCTCCTGTATTCCCATATCAAAAAGAAAAGAAAAGCAACTTGCCCTCGATCTTCCCACCCCTTAACCCCGGGTGCACAGTCAATCCCGTCCATCTAGATGTCATACACAATGCATCCCCTAACACGCATCCTGCGAACCCAACCCTTATCCTCTTTAACCACCGTATTGTAGCTCCTTTTCTCCATAAAAGTGATGTCACACACCCTACCACGTAAAAAGTGTACCGCAGCTCACATCACTATCCTGTTAGACTCCCATCATATTCAAAAACCCCTCCTGAAGTCGCATCTTTACCAAACAATCCTACAAACCTAGCGATCCCGTGATATTTCCCTGTTCAACTCCGCTGACTAATAACCACCCCTATATGTTCAGCCGCTTGCTACTCACCATCTCCGCAAAGAGTCGTAATAGTTGGAGTTACCCCCCACGGCCCCGCTCCTGCGTCAAGCGGTCCCCAGTGAACCCTCACCCCAACTCTCTCTCTCCGCACTCTCCCCCTCCTGAATCACTAAATATAAGTCTAACTCCCCTCTGCATTCGCTTATGCCGAACATGTTCTTCACCCGTCTATGTGTCCTACATCCTCCGCCTCCCGAGCACTGAGCTCCCCGTCAAGAGCACTCTTCCCTCTGTCTCTAGCTGATCCTCATGACTAAGACAAAATTGCACTCGTCTTACTCCCTACCAGGAGACCCCTTACAAACATCCCGTAGTCGATCCCAAACCCCCTACTATGTGTCGCTTATTTATATCCTCTAGCAGTGTGACTCAACCAAGATAACTCGTCGGCTCCTGAGTAACTGACCAAGTCCAAAGACCTAGACCGCACCTTATCACAGACAATAGTCCCTGACTCATAGCCCCTCAGGTGTTCTCCTCGCCCCCCCTCGAGTGATCACACGTCTTCCCCTCTACTCCCGCACACAACCCCACGGCCTCTGACCCCCAGTCTGCCAACACGCTCTCTACCCTCTTATTGACATAGTGCTCACAGAATTTCGTCTAACACTATCCCTCAAACTTCAGGCTCACATCGACACGCCGGCGATATTTCATACCAAGCATATCTCGCGCTTGTGGAACACGCTCCTATAGATCCCGTATGCCACATCTACCGTCGTCACCAACTGCAATCTGCGGAACCCCCGCGCTCCGAAATTCACTCAGATAGGCTCCAATTGTGTTTCGCTGCCTTTATCTTGTGCCACTCTCTTTGTCTGCGCCCCGCACAAACTCCAGTAGCAACGTTGTGTCGCTCCATTCCCTGAACCATGACCCACGAAGTTATTCTATTATATATCATAAAATATTACCCACTGTTCACTCCCCCCAGCCTACACAACCCGGCCACCTCGCATCTGCCGCTCTATGTTCACCCCCCTCTTTCACGTGTGTGTGTCCTTACACCCCACACGTCTACTACGCTCTGTCTTGCGCTCCCTCTTCCATCCTTATGTCCAAAGTGTGTGAAATTGACATGGTATTCAGTGTTTCGCGCATGTACACATGAGAACCAGTTCACTCATCTCATAATGACTGTCCTCTTCCTCCGAGAAGTGTGAAGATGTCCATAACCCTCTTATTACGATTTTCACCTCCAAGAAGCCTTCTGTGCGAGAAGAATCCACCTCATCCACCTTGTCCTTTCTTCATCAAAAACATAACTAAACCCAGAATACGTACCTTGTCTGTGTGTCACCACAATTATCTCCTTCCACCCGACATCTGTGCCTTTACACGCTCTTGTAGACCTGCGTTTGTAGTAACTCCCTCACTACCCTACCCTGCGAAACACATCTTCCATCTGTAATCCATGCTTCTAGCAGTACTGTCTATCTCTCCCCAGATACCAAAATTTTACTTACCCTGTATCATTTACTGATGTTGTTGTAATGTCTTAATACTGGTTGTACAATCTTCCAATTCGAAGTTCAACCCACCCGCCCTACTCCCGCGCTCCGCTCCCAATGAATACAAATTCTCTGTCATATTGAGTTCCATCTCTTAGAGTGCTCAACCATTCCCAGAGTCTAAAGAAATGTATAAGGACCAACTCAACCAAGATCATGACTGTGTCCCCTCAATCTATGAGCACATCACTCCGTCAAACCAATCGCTCCTGCCCATATAATCCTTATACTAACTTTGTCTCCGCTCTACACCACACTCAACACGTTGTTATAGATGTGCATCTATTTTGTCACGTGCTAATCTCCTGTCATTTCCTCCCTCACCCTGATCGACCAGAAGTCCACAAAACACCCTCTAACATTGCAGTCTGTGCAGTGAACACCCATACGTCATCTCTCGTTTCACCTCAAAGCATTCTGTACCCTGGATGTTTCTATCCTCATTGTCTTTTCCCACTACCTTCCAATCTAGTTTCAATTCCACATCATCACCTTAGTATCTTCATTCCAGTTCACCTACTCCCCTCGTAGTCCTAGTCCTCCCGCAGTATACTACCACTCTCAACCTATAACCACCATGATTACTCATGCTTAGTCACCTAGATGCCCCTTCTAGAATGTATACAATTATCACCATCCAAGTATCTCGTTTACCCCCCTTGTCTTTTAATTGTGTGCTCTATACTACAACTATCAACACCTTACTGGTGTGGATATACTCACTACTGAAAATACTGAATCCGACACAAACCCGCACACTATGCGCTTACGATAGCCTCCACTCATGATCATCAGACCCCACGTAGAAGCACGTCCGAAAGGACAACATGTGTTGCATACTGTGCCATTCCATATTTGTCATCCACCATGTTCGCTGTCCCGACTCCGCCCTTATGTTCCTCATTGTTTTCTTCTTCCATGTACAGTCCCCAGCACGCCATAAACAAAGCACCAAGTCACTATGAAACGCCACTTTATTCCCATTTAAATAATCACCCCCCTCCTAACCAACCAATTCAAACCATGTAGTCCGCATTCAATCACTCACTCACATAGCAGTCAGACCCGCTAACAAGTGATCTGAACTCGTCCAACATTTTGCGATATCTTGACACAACCTATAGTCTCGCCTTCATTAAGACCCCACCGTGCCATCTACCTACACTCCACATGACACAGACCACACATACCCGCATAGAGCACCCTCAACGCCCACACTTGACACTCAAAGAAAATCTCCCATAGCATCATCACCACCCCATCTCTTCATTCCTACATCCCCATCCTATATTGTCGTGCATAATGTGCATCTCAGTAACACGTACCAAGTGTATAGTTATCCTGATCATACTGACTAGACACAAAATACCGCAAAAACATATCAATAATCAGTGTCTTAGCTTTTTCGCACTCCTACGATCTCACATTAGTTGCTACACATGCGTACCACTGACTTCCTCTCTCTACTTCTACGTCACGTGCCCGTCTGAGAAGTCCAACCAAATTAGCGAATCAACACCATGAACAAATTGTGACACCCACGTATCTGATTAATATTCCACCCCCAAACCTAATGCCACACACTGCGCCCCCTCCCCAACGCATTCACAAATCCAATTCCAATCTCATGAGGTATGACTCACTAGCCCTTACACCTCGTAACAGATCATTCCTCAGTTACTCATACAC
This sequence comes from Indicator indicator, assembly GCF_027791375.1. Lineage (NCBI taxonomy): Eukaryota > Metazoa > Chordata > Aves > Piciformes > Indicatoridae > Indicator > Indicator indicator. The sequence continues at coordinate 456,636 of NW_026539188.1, forward strand.
TCTACAACTCGCCTCAGGCTCAATGTGCTTATTGTGACTGAACAACAAGACATCTACCCCCCCGCGCCTACACAATCCACCCTAATAGCCGCAATATCTCATACAATCACAATGACATCTAAATGTCAATCTAATCCACTCGCATAAAACATTGTTGAACAGATCACCTTCGTGTGTACCCCTGAGTGATACTGTCCCTGATCTACTCAATACACGTATTGGACCCCTGCTATCGCCTCCTATCCTCCCAGCCGAACTAATCTCTCAGAGATGAAAATGTCCCAATCATCCCTACCACACTTCTTGTCCCACTATGTCACTCGTCACTCACAACCCCTAGCACGTCCGCATCCCAACGCCCTACACTTCCCCCAGTCCCTCACCCACGATAATGATGACTAGATCTCACATGATATGTATTGATCGTCACATAGCCCCTCTCATTCTCATTGCAAATAGTTTCACATGTTGCCCCTTAATCTTCACAATTGCATCATACTCAACTCCAACGAAACAAACGACTGATTCACCCTCTAACACATAGATATCCCCACACACCCCGACCACCCGCCCCTGATCTACCGGTTCTACACATTATCACAATACCCCCCCCAAAACATAAAAACATCAAACATATCCCCCCCCCTCTCCGTGGTCCAATACTCTCAAACACCCCTAAGCTGTGTGCCCCGTCACCTACTATCCCCTTCCACCCTTCTCCATCAGACTGCATAGACGATCTTCCAACCTACTATACCCCACTAGACATACGACACCGTATAAATTATTCCCAACCGCCACTCGTGACATATACTCGTTCCCCCCATAAACACGTACATATTCAATGCCCAGTCACACAATTCTTATCAGACCAGATAATACATACACAAACAACTCCACTACACATATAGCGATACAAAAGCGTATGTAACTATTATACAACATAGATGTACCACATCTTCCAAGAAATAATAAGAACATGTCCTTCCCCCACACCCCAATAACCCTCCTGTCATGTATACTCCATCTCGCCACCACAATCAATCCGACGTGTCACTCACATGACAAATCTCCCATAGTGACGCTGTGTGTTCCCTCTAACATCTACAAGCGTTCCCCAAAAAACAAAAAAAATACTCACCGCACAAATGACCCATCCAAGTGCCACCAGATCGTGAAGATAAATCCAACTCTCATCCAAAACGCCAACAGAACTCAGACTCACCAATACAAGCCACAATCGTGTGTCGATATCCCAAACCTCAACCTGTACTACTCTGTTATTCCACACTGTAATCTCTCACTCACCCTTTCACCTCTCCCAACACCCTCCCCCAGACCCCATCTTCTAAATAGTGAACACCAAGAAAGAGTGACCCCCCACTGTTATCCTCACCATTATAGCCAATGTACTACAATCCCTTCCAAACTACTCCCAGCCATGATAGATAATGTCGTCCCACTGACCAGTGATAATCTTTGTGACTCTCCCCTTATAGTGTAGATAGCGCACATCATTCTCCTCGTCTGCCTCTCCAATGCGCGCGCCTGCGCTGCTGTTCGCTCCCAACCATCTGTCCACTCGGCAAGTAATCTACTCTCTGTTTAGCGTCAGTTGCTTGCCCAATACTCTTCCTATACCATCCATCAATTGAGATTGGTGCATGGTTTGCACTTCCGACTCTTTAAGATCATCACGAAGCTGTCTATCCCTAGCAGAGAGAACCGTTACCTATGTGTCGAGATTCAATGATAGCGCTACTGTGTCTGTATGTCATGTGTGATGTTGTGTGTGTACAAGGTGTGGCAGCCTTATAGTATCAAGCCGATCCATGAGTCTCCGATGCAATATATCTAGAATCCTCATGTTGATCAATGTGTGCCCTGTGTCGCAACATGTCGCACCCCTCTGAGACCGGAAGACTAGTCCTCACCCCCATGTGTCACCATCGATTCAAATATCCGCCGCCTCGTCAATCAATCCGTCAGCACGAAACCTCTATGTGTGGTTAAACTAGACTAAAATCTAATTGCGCCCCCACTCACCCGTCGAAAATATCCGTATCCGCCTACCTGTGCACCCTTCAATTCGATATGTACAGTGAGCTTACGCGCCCATACCAACCCACCATCATGAAGACCAGTAATGAGCAATGAGTCTCGCAAGTGTGTCCGCCGATAAAGCCCCCAATTTACCTTGCCATAGCACAAAAAACCACCCCCTAACGATCTGTTAAGATCTTCTAATAATGTCTCCTTTCGTCGCTCCCGTTTGACCTCCATCTTCTAATAGAGAACCCTCCTGTCGCTCCTTCACGAGCCCTCAACCCATCTCGATGTCAATAGACAATGACGCTCAATTCCGAGTCACTCCAACGTGACAACTGCTAATCTTCCCCCCTCTGTGCATATCACTCCCAGTCCTCCACACTATTTGTATTGATACGTTGTGTCCAGCCCTCTGCGCCTCACTCTGAACCATGACAGAGAAACAAAGACCAACATACGCACAGTCTTTGTGTCCTTGGCACCCATCACGCCTCTCCATCAGTCGATACTTCCTCATAAAAACCATGTCTGTACAAAGCCTTACTGTCCTCACTCCGCCCTCACGCATCGTTCATTATGTTATCCCTACTCTGTCACCCACTCCTTCAAAGTGCCGCCTTATACAACAACACTCACTTCCGCCTCCCTCTCGCCTTCTAACCCCGTTCATACCCTACGTGTGTCCTATACTCTATCATGTCCACCCCTGATTGCAATGTAATATGTTGCCACCCTCACCCTAGTTCCCTAAACCCGCATGATCGCCCCCACCCTCACAGCACTCTCACACTAACCCACTTCGCGATTAGCACATTATGCCAAATCTGTTCTGCCTATAGATTAAAGGCAAGACCATTTGACAATACTAACACCTTTCTAAATCTGGATATTCTGTCCCCAGTCTTTCACCACACTAGAGAGACATTAATCAGACCCAGCACTCAAATACCCTACACAGTCACATCTTAGCTATCTATATCAAAACTAGTTATCTTATGTGCCGCCTCCTATACGTCGTACGCCTCCACTGTTCTTGACGCAATATTTCCCCTTTCCATAATCAACCCTTCGTCTAATCCTGAGTTCGCTCTCCCCAATGATTATGAACCCTGTCACGTAGCCATTGTCTCCATCCGACGAAACAATTATGACCTCACGTGATCCCTAGTTGTGCGACATCTTGTGCCCGCCATCTAGTGCAAATTTTCATCCACTGCATTATATCGAAACTATCTAACTCATTCACACACACTCTCGCCCTCCACTCTATACCAGTGTCCACTCTCCATAACATGTGGCACTTATAGAGAAGTCCCCCCTCCCACGCTTTATCTCTCTGAGCAAAATCATGAATACGTAATCCACCTCCAAGAGAATGCCGCAAAAAAAAACTACACAAGACTTCCCCCACCCCCTTTCCCTACTGCCCCCTTCTCACAACGCGTGATCTCTCACACTCATTTCCCTCATACTAATGTTGTCTGCGTCCATAACAAGTCACCATTCCCCCCCCTCTAGGAACTCACCTGAGCTCAACACCCCAGAAAAATGAACACCCGCCACCTCTTCTCAATTTGTCTACTCATTTCCCTCCCTTGTCACCTCCTCTATACCCTCAAACCCCCACATCTGTGTCCCCACTCGTCCAAAACACTATACCAAAACTACATGGTTAGTGATCAATATCCTCCGAACCCCCGAAAAAATATACAACTCTATATAGAAGATCTTCTTTACTCTTTAGTGTGTCTCCCTTCCACTGAATCCCCAACGTGTCCTGTGCCAATAGATAAATAGATACTAAGTACTCGCTCGCCACAGACCACCACTGTTGATCACGCACGCGCATTATATCAACAGGACAGCCCTGAGAGAAAACAGTCTCACAATACCCCCTAATAGCCCACACGCCACTGACCTATACATCATCCTGCACTAGCAATTAATAGACTCCCCACCCAATGTGAACCTCCCACGCGTACAACTAACCAATGTCTTATGATTAGATACTCTCCCACCACTAAGCCTGCCTCTCTCAAAGGTGCCCATACCAACCTGTCTTAAGATTAAAAGAAATATCCAAACATTACGAAGATGCAAACAGTTTTGTGAAATACAAATAACACAAAACACTCAAAGGATATCTCCTCAGAAACGCACGTCCTTCCCCACCTCACATAAATCTCTAATAGAGTGCACTCACTGCGAAACACCCCATCAACTACCACCCCCAACATATAAGTCTACAACAAAGAGTTCACCCCCCATCATACCACCTGCCAGAACATCTCTAAGTACCAACCTACCCACACTCGCTATCCCCCGATCGCTCAAATCACATACCACATCGAGCCTAACTACTTACCCCCGAGTCCCCCAACTATATATAATTTCCTCGTGTCCTGTACGCTATATGTTCTCCCACCCCATACATCCCAATATGTACGACACCTATCCCGCTGAATACCACCTCACACTGTGTATTCACGTCTCACTTAACATGCGCACTATATGGATCACCCTCCTCCCTTGCGCCCTTGATGCTGCAGATATCCACAATCAATCATATACGCCCAACGGATGTCGCCAGTACGTAGCCCGCGCGCCCATGCATCTACACTCACACCCTCTATAGAAGTACCCCTACCTCGTCTCATGTGCTTGATGGTACCTGACTACCACATATATAGATTTCAACTCTATGCACTGTTACACACCCCTTAGCTCAGAGCACATATGTGAGCTCTCTGTTCAAGTTTTTACTACAGAATACCGTATGCCAATGACAGTGCGAGAACATCTACTCGCCTCGTATAGACCACCACTACAAAGCGATCACTCCTCTGTGCTCGACTCTGTCTCTCCCTCCCTACCACACTCGTCCTCTCTGTGCTGTGTGAACTGCAAAGCTCTCGTGTGATAAGCAGCATATCCACTATAGACACAGTGGCCATGCATCACCACGTGAATCACGCATAGTGTTCATGTGCAGCGTGCCGACACTGCTGTAAGTTGACATGTTCTCTACGCCCCATGTACTGTCCGCCGTTCTCTAGCTTGCAGAGATGTGTATTTGTGTGTTGTTGTTCACCAATTCAAACTACAGACGTGATGTGCTTCCGTAGTCATTCCTCTTAGTTGCATAACTCTACTCTTATCTATTCCCCTGATCTATATGTCTGTTACGCCATAACCTCATGCCCACTCCAGGTGTACTTTTTCCTCAGTCTGTTTCCGTTCATCCTCTTTCTCATTCCAACTCTCTCTCATATGATTGCAACAATATCTACTCCGACCCTACACACCGCATCTAGTCACTCAAATACACGTCAATTAGATCTACCGTCGTCCCCGCCACCAATCCCTCGACTCAAGCTTTATACCTCGTCTATGTGTATTGTGTCGTAGTTCTGTTCCGCCACCACCATTAGTGTCGCGCCCTTCATATATATCGCCCCCCAATCCCTCCCGTCGCGTGAAGTACTTACAACTACCTCTCCACATACCTAGTCCGTGAGATACCCCCCCGCCACCACCTGCCTCTCTGTGCCGCGCATTCATATCCCTCTCTGATGTATCACCCATCCTCGCGAAGAGCTCTCCATCAACACATCCATAAAATGTGCTTCCCTGAGCTGTCCATCCCACACTCGCCCTATCCTGTACTACGCGCCCCTAGGATGTCACTATCTCATCCCCAAGCGCCGACCCGTGATCAACCCCAAACCTCTACGTGATAAATTACCATATACTCCGACACAGTCAACTCTCTTTGTGACGCTCCAACCCTAACAACTTGTTTTGTTGCTATGATCCCCCGCTGCTTTGCTCATCAAATTGTCGATACGTGATAGAGATATATTCTTCCAATACACAACCTAGTGTGGATAACAATACCTATATCTAATGCCCTTGACGCGCGTATCATCTACGTTCTCTCTCCAACTCTGCGACCGCCCGCACTATCCAAACCATGTGAATACTACTCTGTCCGAGAGCCGCCCCCATAACACATGTACACTACTAGGAGTCGTGATCATATATATCTCCCTATGATACATTCTTCCCCGCGGAATGGTCATGACTTACTCCTCCATGGTGCGATCACTTCTGCCATCTGTGTAATGTCCACAGTACATAACCCTGTGGACTCCAATACATCATGTCGTTGCCGATATACCACAACCCACCCCCACCACCCCAAGCTACGACATTCGTCAATCACCATGTACCCCACTCACATTCGACATCTGTCCCCCCGCTGAAGAGTGACCACTACTCCTGTGTCCCTAATTGTAGAATGTCGTAACACATACACACCATACCTCTGCGCGCGACCCCATCACTCTACCCTCGAATACACCCTCGCCGCGCGCCCCACGCTCTCTCACCTCCTTCCGCCGAGAGAATACTCACACCCACACTCCTGAAGTCCACCAGTCACAGCGCGACGCCGTATAATCTATCCCTGCACCACTAGATGCGAGTGACCTTATCACTCTCACTACTACATCCTACCCTATACCTTTCACGCCCCTCTAACGAGCATCCCTTCACGCACGTAATCCATCACTGCACACTCCCCATGTGGCCCCATCCTACACCATGGGACACTACTTGGCGCAAAACACTGTGTCCAAGTCTGCCCATGCACCTCTCTCTATGTCGAGGAAAGACTATGCCCACGTGGGGTGCTATCACACCATACCCTGATGTGAAAGTGTTCTCGCCATTGGCGCTACAATAGACACGCACTTCTTCTGTCGCCGGGCATAGTATAGAAACTGCCTGACTCACCACATCCATGTGGGCTAAAGCATACCAGAACCTTGTCGCGCCGGCACCAAACAACATCTCCACGCTTGCTCGTCGTCGCGGACATTATCGCACTGTGCACACCTGGCGCCGCATCTATGTCAAATTGTATCAGACACCTCGTCGTGGGGAGTCGCCTACGCACGTGTCTCTCTGAGTCCCACTCTTGTCCGGACAGGATACCTACCTTCCCTGATGACTTCACAGTCGCACTTCGAAGTTACACCCGCGTCCCCACAGATCCTGTTGCACCACGCACCACGGCCGCGCTCCGGACAGAAAACCACAAATCAAATACTCCACATCACACACTATCCGACTTTCCAAGCTCGCGGACCTATCAAAATGATCAATCCATTTAAATAACAAATTCTTCAATCCATAATACACTAGAACGATCGTAGCGAGACACCACCCCCCTCCCCCCCTCATCAGAGAATACTCTGCTAATGTGCACTGCGTAGACGAATACTCGCGCCGCCGCCCTCCTGTGGTCGCCAGTATACCCTGGTTATACACATGCATCTATGCGAACATATACCAGCTTCTTCATCCTCGTCTCTCACACACCGTCTCAATGTGTCGCATATCACTGATTACTACGTGTGCAAAGTGGTCAGGGACAAGGAGCGACACCTAGTCGCAGAAGATTGTACAAGACCGCTGTGGTACTCTCGGGCGTCGCATGAATACTTCACCCCCACCACACTGGACCCACAGCCTGTCTAGAGGATGGCGCTCCAAACCGCGCACTACGCCGATATCGAAGAGATTGTGCGACCTGGAGCATAGGAGACACTTGTGGTAGAGGATGCACTATTATGAATAGAAATGCGCACACCCTACCATAGACCCTATAGACTGTCGCTAGAGATCGATACTGATAAGTCGCACATAGCCACTCACTGTCGATGCACAATCTAGTGTCCTACCCCTAACCCAGTGATCCAATGTGTCCTGATAGGCTGTGTGTCCTACGGGCGAGTTCTCAAGGACGCGCACCTACATCGCACACATTACCCTTTAGCCGCCTACTTTATCGTCCCCACTCATTTGGATGTCTATCCTGCTCCTACCACGCGTCGTCCTAGCCTACAATAACGAGTTTCTTTGTTCCATTCAGACCGCGGCACACACGCCGCTGCCCACTCTGTTAGCCCAACAGCGCCACTCACCATGGATATAAGGTAATCATCGTTATCTACTGACTCTCCCTGATAGATCGTTCTCTAGTCACTTTGCCATCCATTGTAATGCCTTCTAGACCTATCCATCAATCGCAAGCTCGGATTACACCTGCTGTCGCCCCACACCGACGCCCTTCTCCGCACAATCAGTGTCACAGAGAAAACCTGTAAGAAAACAACAGGCCATGCCCTGTCCATAGTCAAGTTGTATGTGTCGGCACATGCACCCATGACCCCTATATGCGGTCCAAGTGACCATATGCTTCACCTCCTCAAATGTCCTACCACCTAGTCGTGCAGAGCCTATTTGTTGCTGCCGCCGCACCGCCCAGAGTTCCGAGACCTAAGGCCCTGCACCAGACCTCTGCCAATAATACTGTCCATAAGTTGTCCCCCAGATCATTTACTGAGATTACCTCCTGGGCCGAATGCTCACTATGTTTTGTAAGTGTCTGCATGAGTAGATATTTTATCGCTGCTCGTGTGATTGTCGTCGTGTACCAGCTGTCTGTACCTGTCCGGTGTGTCCCTCTTCGCCATAACCAGAAATGGATGACCACAGGGTGAGTCATACAGAGTCTAGTGAATTTATGGGGTTCCTTCAGGATAAGAAATGTTGCTCTCTCGCTCCCGTTGTCGTCAGCCGCACACGTCGGTGGAGTGCAGATAGTGTGTCTAGTAACGATCCCTTGCCCATTACGATAGTGATCAGAGTAGTCCTGTTGCACTCCCTCACGGCACTTTTGGTTACCCACCGCCCAAGTCTGACCCACCATCTGTCGCAACCTTTCCTACTCTATACAATTTGTTACCTACCTACACTTCCAATCTGTGTCACCAGATTCACTCGCTTCCTCCCTCCTCTCTAACAATACTTCACTCGTCACACTCACACGTGCCACTTTCGCAGATGACATACTACAGACACAGTCCCTCACACCGCACGCCACGCACCACCCTGTGAGCTCCGTTGGCTCTCGCCTATCCCCCGAGCGAGTACCTCTTCATACGTGCTTTGGGCAAGACTTTGTGGATCCTTGCGTTTGTCTGTGTCTATCCACTACGTAAAGACACATCGCACAGTCGCTCTACTGCCCAGCCAACAAACCTGAGTTCAGGCTATCCCCGCCTCCTCTCTGCCCACCCTCCTCCGATTCACTTCTCACCGTCTCGCACGTACCCCTGCCTTAGTTTTTCCCCTCCGGTCGCGATACTACACTCACACAGCGCAAGCCGCTCACGCCCTCACCGAGCTTTTCCATTGCGTGTTGCTGTGTGTCGCGACTCAGACAGTCACCCTGACCATCCCTATCTTTCACTAACATGAAACCCTCTCGAGTCGCCCCCTTAGCCCACCAAGACCCATGCTCCAGGTGTCCCACACAATCCCTAGACGAAAGAAAGTATGTTTTCAAACGCCTCGTACCGGTAGCCCCCACTCATGTCTCCGCTCTGCATTTATATCGAAGCACCAGCTATCCTGAGATCTCGCTCACGCAGCCATATAGAATGCTACACACAAGCTATGTTGAACACCCGTAGCTAGCTCACCCAACACTCACCATGACGTCATATTATCATCGAGTCAGGTGAGATGTGACATGTTTCCATATCATGATCTGCTCCCGAAGCTAACACTCACATAGGTCACATGGTGAGTCTAGTCTTCGTGTGTTGATAGTGTCACCTTCACATCGGCGCCAGATATAAAACACTCACGATCCTGTTATGAGGCCACATATCTGCGAGCTGATCTCACGCGCACATGCCCTCTTAAAACACCCACTGCACCCCCTGCATGAGTCCACCATGTGGTGTCGCTGTGGAAGCCACTGTCCGCAGCATGCAACGTGTGACACAAAAGTGTGTTCAGTAGTTGTTCCTGTTTCCTTCTTCCTCTTCCTCTGACCTGTCGGCAAACAGCATCCCGCGAAGCCGCACAAGAATCGGACATCAATTCCTCATTTTCATACCTCACACCCCCTCTTCGTCAATCCTGCACCTCTGATAGATAGCTCTCACCCGCCATCATCCATCGCGCCAATCATACGTCTCAGCCCCCTCAATGCACTCCCTCTATAATATCACCTCTCGCCACCACATGAGTTTACAACTGCCTCCCCCCCCATCCCGACCACCCACACTCTTACAGTTTGCCCCCATTATCCCTACCTGCCCTGCCTGCGCCTCCTCTCCTAGATGGTCATTGTGACCATAGACGAGTTGTCCGACCGCCGATAAACTACCCTACTCCAAAGGCACTCGAAAGAACCAGCAGATCCCCATGGAGCCTAAAATCCCATAGCTTTGTCGCCGCCGCACACCGATATAACACCACCTATTGTCTCCACAATTGTGCCACCACGCCTCCACGTGAAAATATCTTCTGTGCTGTTAGACTTGCTGCCTCACCTCACCTCTAGTCCTATTCCAACACAAATCTACTGTACCCATAACACTCCACCCTTTCGATCGCTTTACGCTGTCAATAGACACTGAAACTATTGCCCCCAATGAAAGACACCCCTCTCTTACTCCAACACATAACCTCCAACATTTGAATCCATGATCCCTGACTCGCACACGGCACCCTGCTTTCCCAGGGGACCAACGCAATCAGTTCCCACCCACCTCCACATTTTAGTGTGCACTTGTCCTTCATTCACTACCCACTTACCAATCCCATCACTAGAGCGATGACACCAAATAAGTAGAGAGCTCAAGTACAGCCTAGTGTTCCTTCACTTTTCCACTGATAACATCTCTCCTCCAGATCGCGCACCTAGACCATTGAATCACACACGCAATGCCCCACATCAACTCACAACAAGTCCGTTGCATCTAATCCCTGTCACCCAAGCTGTCATCCACGACTCCCCCTCGATCACGCCCCACTTGTGTCATCCCCAGATCTCTCCTGCTGCCGCACCTCCATGCTCCTACTCCAGTCGAGAAGCCGGCATGTGTACGCGCGGTCTTCCCTTTTGAGATGAGACAGTAGATAAGTCTCCAGCTCTGCTTGCAGTGTCTCCGTGTGCCTATGGCCATCTGTCGTATGCCACTCGATCCACAACACCTCTCAACATATGCCATCACTCCGTCCTGTATCCAAGCCCTTCTTTTGTCACTCCTACTTCATTCTTCCATATATCTTGTATGTCCGCTGTGCAGACTATCTCATTGTCTACCGCACTAAGTGCGAGTCTGCAAACTCATCTCACACCTGATACTACAATTCTCACCCACCCTGCTCGCACCACCCTCTATCATGCGACATTATATCAGTAAACACTAGTTAGATAACGCAAAGTAACCGCTGACCCTCTTTCCAACTCTCGACAATCGCTCCCATCCTATCTCGCGGCTATCAATGTCTCAATCTGCTGTGTTCGCCAGTACACCTTTGTCACAACAAGTCAACACCTACATCAGATGTCACTCACACAAGATATCCTATTCCTAGAACACTCACATCACTAGAACTGATCGATTCCGCTCCTCATAACCCTGAAAATGCGAAGCACAATCTTCCACCCTGATGCCAGTGTTTCCCTATCTGTGTCCTATGCTCTCACACACGCTCTGCCAAGATGAAGTTCACCCTACTATCACCACTATGTGACACAATTCCCAAATGTCCACATAGCGTGGTAATGACACCAACTCTACTCTCTACTCCTAGTCTTAATGCGCCACCTCACTTACCCACCATCCCATCCAGTGTCCTCCCATACTGATCACTATCCCTATACCCCCACATCTGTGCCACCGCACCTCAAAACATTCACCCATCCCCCCACAACCTCCCGCCCCATCTTGTCTCACCTCACACAGTATCCGTGTGTGTGTCTACCAACTCTTTCCAACTGATTCCCTACTCTAATGTAGCCGTAGCGATTCTTGTCCTTGTATTCTAACCCATCTCATACATGTACTCATGCTATGTGTTGGTTCAGGCACCTTCCTCCGTTGCCACTCCGCCAATCCACCTGCCCATGTCTCCCGTCATCGCAATCCCCTCGAATTTCCCCTGTGGTCTCCCCCCCATAAACCCCCTCTACGATCTGTCAACACTCTCCATACCACCTCCCCCAGATCAACCGACCCATAACCACTCAATTCCCCTGCCCCTGATATACTCTAGTTATGTCTCTTCGTGGCTCTCTCTGTCGTGTCATATGTAGCTCCATACCCCCCCCCCGAACTTCCTCAAGTCGATCACTCTCCTTTTGCACTGCTACACATTTGTTCCTCCTTAACTTCTGAGTCCCTCACTCTCTCATGTGTAAGCTCTAGAAAAGCGCCATATTCCAGCCCACAGATGTTGTCTGTCACCCGCATATGTCCTGCGTGTGATCTAATACGCTCATCCGACACATCTCCTCCCACTTATCTCACTCCATGTTATTCCTGCGCAAATTTTCTTGCACCTACTCCCCAAAACCATTTATCTTTAGAAACACACCACTACGTGAGACGATCACTCTAATCACTCCCCATACATCCTTGTGCCCCCCCACCCCCCCCCCACATGTCCAACCCCACATTTATCACTATCCCTCCAAACAATAGTCTAATGTCTACCCTCTCCCCATCTAACTCACAGCTCCTGTCCCCACTTCCTCCTTGTCTCAACCGTGATCCGCCACATCACCACCACATCACTCTCATCGTCCCACCAGTAACTACTCAAAGAATCGCCCCCCACCAACCCACATAAATCCCACCGTGCCGACCTGCTAAGTATAGTTATTTTGTCAGTGCACTTGACTGTCTACTCAACACAGCGTGTCCCCACTCCCCAGACCTGTGACCAACTCTCCCGTGTTCAAGTCCCACTCCCCTGTGTGGCATCGCACATGTGTAGGTCTGTCAAGCCCCCCACCCAGCCCTTTTGCCGCGCCCCTCCATCCCACAGAACGAGACGCCGCAAAACCGCACTGTTACGCTCATTACTGATCCGCTCTCCCCCCACACTGCCTCTTCTCCACACTCTATACCTCACCTGTACAGCATGACCCCTTCACCGCCCCCCACTTACACCGCACAGTGAGAGGCCAAGCTCCACCCCCCTTGCACCCGCATCCTGTCTGTCATATCATGTCGGCGCTGTTGGATATATATATATATCTGCCCGCCGATCTCCACCTTACACGCGCATACCCCCCCGCTGCCCCCACACCAGCACCACCGATCTCTAAGTCTAACCAAGTGTAACTCAACCACATTAGACGATGACTACATAGTACCCTGAATATCTCCGTGACTTCCCATCAATCATTATTCATATACTCTATCAATACACCAGAATAACTATTTGACATCCCTTTCACCCTGTTGTACGGTAGTTTGCATACGCGAATCAACACGCCCTCTTGCACTCCCACCATAAGCCAATGGCTAACCGCACTCTCTCCCCACCGCGAAACTCATCGGTGTGTTCGATTCGTCTCTATTTAGTAGGTCCCACGCAAGCACCGACACGCACAGAGTCACTATAGCCACTCCCCCTCCTCTAGCGGTATGATCCCACCTGTCACCCGAGCATCATCCGGCAGAAGCCACCCGCCCCCCCCCTACGCATCACACCAAAATAACGCCACTGCCCAGAAAACCCCCAATATCCTGACCCCCTAATGTGTGATCACCCTACACCATCCATTAAAGAGGTGCGAATACAACGAACTTTTGGAGGGTCACTCATAACACCCACGTGTGAACACCGATCTTGTAGTAGATAGTAAGAGCCGCCGTACCCCAACACCATGTCCTTTCACTCGTAACCTCGAGTGTGTTCCAGAGTCCCTCTCCCATCTACAGAACTATTATCGAGCTCTGTCTGTGTGTTCCTGCGCTACGTTTCCACACTCTTAGATATAACATGTGTTTCTCACACAAGATACGATCGCAATCCCATACAGTAATACCGACATTGAAGAGACGTGTCCCAAGTGCGCGTTGTATGCTGACCGCCCTCCAACACAGAACCTGTCCCCGTACCCCCCACAATACCCTCCACACACTCGATGCACACCCATCCCGCGGTCGACGCATGCCGTTTTCCGCCCCCTCATATGCTACATCACCTTCAGATGATCACCTCCGATCAGCAACGCTATACCTCACCCCACACGCTAGCTGTGAGAAGATCTATCCTGATACCAAGGCTGACCGATCACCTATCTAGCACCCCCCGCATATGTCCCTCCATAGGAGAAATGTGTCCACCCGAAATGCTGATAAGCAACCCCCCCATCGGCGCCAATATCTCCTGTCCGCGCCCATCAGAGATAACACAACTACCCAGACTTCGCGAAAGAGCTTCTAGTCAACCCCCTTTACAGGCAGCAGAGTCGTGTTTGAGAAGACGCTCGCACCCACCCAGAGTTAGCGTGGTTGCGACTCTCTAAAAGCAGATCGAAGGCCCTTACTGTGTGTAAGACGCCCCTGGCGTTGGTCATGCGTACACTGTCTACGTCGTGGGTGTGTATACATAACGCCAGATAGCCTCTGGTGCTACACGCGCATCGTACTATGCACACTCTGCCCACTATTATCACCACTTGACAAATAGACCGCTAATTCGTAGATTTCCGTTGCACTCTCATGAATCCCAAAGAGGCATCGCTTACCCCTATTTGGCACGACCCATGATGATGACGAGTTAGTATGTCCACTCACTATCCTCGTTCATCGTCGCCCAGCATCGCTATCCATGTACGCCGCTACTATGCATCTGTTCGTGTGTAGTGTAGCAAGATTCGCTGCTTCCAATAAGTGAAGACCATATACTCAGACTCACACAAAGTGGTTTCTCCATTGGTATCGCCTCCTTGCCTCACCTAAACATTAGAGTGAACATCGTGACCTCGAATCACTCGTTGTTTAGTCGGACACAACTGTGTTATGCGAGAGACTCTCACTGCGCACAGGCGCATTACTCTCTCTGTTGTATATCAATACCTGTATCCTATGTGCTTGATGTATGATTGTTCTTTGTGTGTTTTATGTCTGCTGCTTATGAGTGTGAAGATAAGCGTGTGATCGGTTTGTAGAGACGGCTTCCTCGCATCGGGCAGTACTATCATCATTCTATCTGGCACTGTCTCGCGAAAGAGATATGTAACTGCTGGCCTGCGGTGTGGATAACCTCGGAAGACAGCTAATAGTGGAGATACGAATCACCCCACGGTATAAGTGACATTAAGGAGTACTCACTGATCTTTGCTGTAGATGCAGAAACGCAATAGAGCATTGAGGGTGGTGGAGGCATGCCGATGCGCATGTGGGGGAGGAGGCGGTAGTGACGGTGTATCGCTTGCGTGTGACTTGCGAGCTATAAGTCGCTCTGGGTTGAAGTCTCTGTCGCGAGGGTCCGCCGAGAAGGGTCTGCCTGTGCCCCCGCTCCTGATCGTGCTGTGGAGCACCATCAGGAAGGTTCTCTGAGACTGAGTCTACTGTGGATGATCGGAATCGTGTGCAACGAGCAAGCTCCGTGTACGGATCGTCTCTCGCGTACCCGCAGAGACACCTCCTGGCTTGTCTCTGTAGCTGTGTACGTCTTATCAGCTTGTTCTAGGCCTATGCACTGGGTGAGTAGGCGTGAGCGCTCTCTTGTGGCAGTGGGCCTGCTGAAGACTAGAGACATGGATGACTAAATAGTAGCCGTTAGTTGCCAGAGCGCGAGGTCTGTCGCGGCTCTCGCCGTCTTGAAGATGCAAATTCCGTTTTTGCACTACGCTCCGATCGCTTCTCCATCATGCCCCACTGCGCTTTGCGACGGCAATAGATGATGCATCTGAGATTAGCGATAGTCTATAGTGCTCTGCAGGTGTGTGTCTGGTGTTTGCGTTCTTTCGGCGCACTGTTTACCGTCTGCCTGGCCGCTGGAATATGAACATGAGGGAGCACAAGAGCTGGTGCCACAACTGTTTGGGGACAAATCTGTGGAAAATTTAAAGCTGCGAAACTTGTGCTCCTAATCTCTGTTGGATTTCTCCTTGTTTGCCCTTGCAACATGGGCCTTCTTTTAACTATGTGTTAGGATGAGGATGCTCCAATTTACCCTTTATACCATGCAGTGGATTTTGCGAGGATGAAATATTGTTCCTTATGTAGCAACCACCTTCTGCCCAGGTCTGAGCCACTGTGCTTGCCATACACCTCAGACATATCTGTTAATAATTTTTCTGAGTTACAGCACTATCCAAGGAGGGATGTTCTAATATTACCAACTTTCTTACCTTCACCCTGACCCAGTGTGGTAATGGCACCATGAGTCTTTCTTGTCTTTGACTATGGATGCCATGTGCTAGAGTGTATCATTGATATAGAATAGTTTTGGGTGGGAAGGGAACTTTAAAGGTCTCCTAATCAAGTGCCCTGCTGTATTGAGCATGGGCACCCCTTCTATGAGTTGAGGTTACGCTTCCTCAGGCTCTGTCCTAGCTAACCAGAATGTTTCTAATGATAGTGCATTACCACCTCTCTGAGCAACCATCCAGTGTTTTATTCAACACTGCTAGTAACAAAAAATCTTCCTTATATCTAGTTTTAAATCTTCCTCTTTTAGTTTAACCAAACCCATTTGCTCCTTGATTATTACAACAGGTCCTGCTGAACACGTTTTTGGGACCCATCTCTCTTATAGGCTTTAAGTACTTGAAACAACACAATAAGGTCACCTGGAATCCTCTTTTTCTCCAGGCAGAAACACCCAAAATCTCTCCGATTTATTCACCAGACCAAGCAGCCCCAAGCTTTTGTGTCTTCATTCTATTAATTTAACATGACTTCAGTGAATTCCACTATACTACCTCTCTGTCCAGCCACATAGTATCCACCTTTAATTACAAACACCTTTAACATCTCCATACATATCTGCAACCTTCAATACCTGTGCACGATTATTTTTATCCAATACAAATACTCTCCTCATCTGAATGAATGCATCCTAAATTCATATATATATATAAATTAATAAACTTACAAGATACTCATTTCTATTTTCATTATTAAATATCATTGATACAACTTTCATCTACCTAAACTTTTACATAAATCACCACCCCCACACACCCCTCCCTCAAAAAATACCTACCCACAAATATATATTACCCTAATATAACCCCCCACTTTTACCCCCCCCAACGACATTTTCGACTACATTTCTGTTTCTAACACAGTTGTTACATCTACCTCACCAACCTCCACTCCGTAAATATACCATCCCCCACAATTTCCTTACCTTCATTCCATCTCTTCACACAAACTCATCTCTCTTCCATCCCCAATTACTCCAACCCACCACCACCACCCCCCCCCCCCCCCCCCAACCCCCCCCCCTCTCACCCCTCTCCCCCCCCCCCCCCCCTTCCCTCCCCCAACCCCCTATACACACCTTCCTCCACCTAAACATAACCCCCCTACCAACAAAACCCCACCCCAACCCTCCCCTAACCTCCCCCTATCCCCCCCCCCCCACACTACTCCTACAAAAATTTAAATAAAAAAATAATAAATAAATAAATAAAAAAAAAAAAATAAAATTTTCAAAAATATTAAATAAAAATTAAATTAATTAACTAATTAATTAATTTAAAAAAAATCCCTTACCAACCCCCATCTTTACAACCCACCACCCAACCACTAACACCACATCATCCTCCACAAACCCAAAACCCACCCCCCCACAACCACACACCAATACTAACCCCCACAAACCACCCCCCCCCCAACCCCCACACCCCTCTCACCACCACCAAAAACCACCACTCCCTCCACACCCCCCACACCCACACCCAACCCCCCCACACCCAACCCCCCCCACCCAAACCACCCACCCCCACACAAACCACCACCCCACACCCCCCAACCCCCCACACCCCCCCCCCCCCCCCACCCCCAAACCCCAACCACAACCCCACCCCCCACCCCAACACCCCCCACCACACACACCAACCCCCACACCAAACAACCCACCACCCCACCAAACACCCACCAACCCACCAACACCCCACCCCCCCACCACCACACAACCCCCCACCCAACACCCACCCCAACCACACCCCCAAACCCCCCCCCCACCACCACACCCAACCCCCCCCCAACCCACCACCCCCCCCCCCCCCACCACACCCCCAACCCCCCACCCCACCAACCCCCCACCACAACCCACACACCCCCCCACCCCCCACCCCCCCCCCACCCCACAACCCACCACCCCACACCACACCCCCACCCCCACACCCACCCCCCCCACACCCACACCCCCAACACACCAACCACACCCCACCCCCCACAACCCACCCCACCACCACACCCCAACCACACCACCCCCACCCACCCACCAACACCCCAACCAACCCCCCCACCCCCCACCACACCAACCCCCCACCCCACACCACCACACCCCCACACACCACAACCACCCCCCCACCCCCCCCCCCCCCACACCCAACACCCCCACCCACCCCCCCCCCACCACCCACCCCCCCCACCCCCACCCCCCCCCCACCCACACCCAACCCACCACCCACCCAACCCCACCACACCCCACCCCCCCCCCCCCCACCCACCCCCACACCCCACCCCACCACCCACCCCAACCCACCCCCCCCACCCCCACCCCCAACCCCCCCCACCACCCCACACCCCACCCCCCCCACCCCCCCACCCCCCCCCCCCCCCCACCCCACCCCACCCCCACCCCACCCCCCACCCAACCCCCACCCCCCCCCCCCCACCCCCCACCCCACCCCCACCCCCCCCACCCCCCCCACCCCCCCCCCCCCCACCACACCACCCCCACCCACCCCCCACCCCCACCCCCCCCCCCACCCCCCCCCCCCCCCCACCACACACCCAACCCCCAACCACCCCCACCCCCAACCACCCCCCCCCCCACCCCCCACCACACCCCCAAACACCCCCCCCCACCCCAACCCACCACCCCCCACCCCCCCCCACCACCACCCCCAACCACCCCACCCACCACCCACCCCCCCCAACAACCACCACCCCCCACCACACCAACCCACACAACCAAACCCCCCAAACCCACACCCACCACCCCCCCCACCCCCAACACACCCCACACCCCACCCCCCCCCCCACCCCCCACCCCACCACCCCCCACCACCCCACACCCAAACCCCAACCCCCCACCCCCCCACCCCACCCACCCCAACCACCCCCCACCCCACACCCCCCCCAACCACCCCATCACCCTCCACCCCCAACATTCCCCCCCCCAACATTCTCTCCCCTCACAAATAACATTCACTACCCCCCCCTCCTCCCATTTCATTTAACAATCCTAACCGCAGTACCCCCCAGAGATGTATCCACCTACACATCTGGACCATTTGTGACAAAGTCAGCCCTCGGGTTGGGGTGGGGGCGACGCCACACCATTAGGATGATCTCACCCAGTGAGCACCGTCTAAGTCCCTGACCTCTGTTAGACGCATCTCCCCCCCCATATACACCAGCCCGCGCACGTTGACCACCCTAAACATAGAGCCTCTACTCTCACAGTGCGCCATCGACTAATCACAGTCATCACAGAGGGGTCACCCTGAGACAGTCACCTCTACCCACCCCACAACTCACCTTTCGCCCCTCACTCCTTGCTCCACTAGAACAGACTACTATACCTACCCGCCACACACACTCTATCGTGCACCAGACGCAGCTATCGATGTGACAGCTGATGATGCGGAGACCAACAGCCACTCGGCACACCTCGACGCCCCAGACAGCTACCTCTATGCATCTCCGTGCTGGGCACCCTCACTACCCGCCACTACTCACCGCTCCCGCCTCAACGCTAAGAGCGCACAATCTATATCTATCTCTATGAAATGCCTGTGCCGCGCAATCACATGTATACAGGTGAACTCCGCCTCATACATCAAAGAAGGAGCACCCTCAACTCCTCTCTAACATTATCAACCAACCCCGTGGCGAATACCACGCCACTGTGGACGTACCCAATTGTCGCTATAAGAGTGTCTATGCTGCACTCCCCAGTAGCGCAAGTGAGAGACGACGCTCCCCCATCCCTACGATCGAATGTACAGCTCGACCTGTGATGCACTCGCAATCAAGGAGACACTGTATGGTGGTGGTTGGCGCAAAGCAGCTCGCGCTGCATCCCTCCCTCATCATGATAAAGCATTGACACCACCACCGGCACCCGTAAGAAGAGTAGCTATAATACAAGTCTCCCATAAAGGTGCTGAGATCCCTAGACTAAGATGGACACTGCTGAGAGCCCAAGACACGTCTGAACCTAACGCATCCGCCTCTGTTCTGTGTCGCTCGCTTGTCACTGTAATGCCCCGCGCCCACCGCCCATACGCCCCATTCCCTACCCGCGCGCCGCACACAGACCCACGCGCCACATCTGTAACAGAAACGAGGAGATGAACCCCATAATATGTCCTGCCTCGCAACTATTAAAACTGATATGTCGACCCTCGCAGCAGTGACGCAACTCCGTTCCAGGTCACCAATTCCCTTTGCCAGACAGCCGCCATAGTTGATAGACGCTGAAATTAGTATGCAGCGCAGAAGGACAATAATAGTGCGCTCAGTCTGAGCGCTCACTTACACGCTCAAGCTGGAGCTTGCTGCACACCATGGTGGGTGAGCAGAGCGTATCCTTTGTGTGCCAGTGGTGGCGTTTTCAGTGTTGTTTTGTGCTGTCTTGCACGTCAGTGGGCCTGTCAAGGCTATCGTGGCTGAGTTTAGCCACACACAGTTGGTGGGAGCTCAGTGAGGACACCTTGGCTGCTTCTCTAGGTGGATGTTATCATTGTGGTGGGCAGCAGCTGGGCACAAGGCTAAGGGAGATGCCAACCATGGTGGGAGCAGAGGACCTTGTGCCCAGGTGGTTTTGTGGTGGGCAGCAGCTGGGCACAAGGCTAAGGGAGATGCCAACCATGGTGGGAGCAGAGGCCAGATCCTGCCTGCAGAGATGTGGCCCTGGGGACTTCCTAACCAGGACCTCCAGAGCAAAGATCCCTGATGGGGAAGGGCAGAATTGAAACCCTTGGAGCTGTGGTGGGACTCCAGCAGAGCCTTGGTGCTGCCCCCAGCTCAAAGTGGGCATCGAGGTCCTTGGCACCTTGGGACAGGGGATGGTGACCATGGTGGGGCTGGGTTGCTGGTTGGGTTGGATGACCTTAAAGTTCTTCTTGATGGCCTTGGAGGTCTTTTTGATGACCCTGGAGGTCTTTTTGATGACCCTGGAGGTCTTTTTGATGACCCTGGAGGTCTTTTTGATACCCCTGGAGGTCTTTTTGATGACCCTGGAGGTCTTTTTGATACCCCTGGAGGTCTTTTTGATGCCCTTAGAGGCCTTTTCCACTCAAACCCACTCTGTGGTTCCCTACTTGGCTGTGTCAAGGGAGGATTGGGGCAGCTCCAGAAGCTGCTGGAGGCCAAGACCCCAACCCCCTGTGCCCTTCAGAGGTCCTCCCTGCAGGCAGGCTGGGGGGAGGCAGGGCGAGCAGCTCCAGGCTGTGCTTCCAGGAGCCCCCAGCCCAGCTCACCTGAGCAGACCACGCTGGCATCCTCCTGGTGGCTGCAGTGGTGCAGTCCCCAGGGCTTGGCCGGGCACAGCTCCAGAGCCTCCTCCTCCCCGCTGCAGGCCACCTTGTCCAGCCAGATGGGGTCCAGCCCCTGGCCAAAGGCAGCTCCTGCAG
>NW_026539189.1:375000-471893 GCF_027791375.1 Indicator indicator
ACACACACACACACACAGAGCCCAACCAGCCTGGCACACACACACACACACACACACACACAGAGCCCAACCAGCCTGGCACACACACACACACACACACACACACACAGAGCCCAACCAGCCTGGCACACACACACACACACACACACAGAGCCCAACCAGCCTGGCACACACACACACACACACAGAGCCCAACCAGCCTGGCACACACACACACACACACACACACACAGAGCCCAACCAGCCTGGCACACACACACACACACACACACACACACACAGCCCACCCAGCCTGGCACACACACACACACACACACACACACAGAGCCCAACCAGCCTGGCACACACACACACACACACACACACACACACACAGAGCCCAACCAGCCTGGCACACACACACACACACACACACACAGAGCCCAACCAGCCTGGCACACACACACACACCCACACCACACACACACACACACACACACAGCGCCCAACCAGCCTGGCACACACACACACACACACACACACACACACACACACACACACAGAGCCCAACCAGCCTGGCACACACACACACACACACACACACACACACAGAGCCCAACCAGCCTGGCACACACACACACACACACACACACACACAGAGCCCAACCAGCCTGGCACACACACACACCCAACCACACACACACACACACAGAGCCCAACCAGCCTGGCACACACACACACACAGACCCACACCACACACACACACACACACAGAGCCCAACCAGCCTGGCACACACACACACACACACACACACACAGAGCCCAACCAGCCTGGCACACACACACACACACACACACACACACACAGCACACACACACACAGCCCACCAGCCACACACACACACACACACACACACACAGAGCCCAACCAGCCTGGCACACACACACACACACACACACACACACAG
Organism: Indicator indicator; assembly: GCF_027791375.1. Classification (NCBI taxonomy): domain Eukaryota; kingdom Metazoa; phylum Chordata; class Aves; order Piciformes; family Indicatoridae; genus Indicator; species Indicator indicator. Next base: position 375,948 of record NW_026539189.1, read on the forward strand.
AGCCCAACCAGCCTGGCACACACACACACACACACACACACACACACAGAGCCCAACCAGCCTGGCACACACACACACACACACACACACAGAGCCCAACCAGCCTGGCACACACACACACACACACACACACACACACAGAGCCCAACCAGCCAGTCACACACACACACACACACACACACACACACACACAGAGCCCAACCAGCCTGGCACACACACACACACACACACACACAGAGCCCAACCAGCCTGGCACACACACACACACACACACACACAGAGCCCAACCAGCCTGGCACACACACACACACACACACACACACAGAGCCCAACCAGCCTGGCACACACACACACACACACACACACACACACAGAGCCCAACCAGCCTGGCACACACACACACACACACACACACAGAGCCCAACCAGCCTGGCACACACACACACACACACACAGCCCAACCACCTGGCACACACACACACACACACAGAGCCCAACCAGCCTGGCACACACACACACACACACACACAGAGCCCAACCAGCCTGGCACACACACACACACACACACACACACACACAGAGCCCAACCAGCCTGTCACACACACACACAGAGCCCAACCAGCCTGGCACACACACACACACACACACACACACACACAGAGCCCAACCAGCCTGGCACACACACACACACACACACACACACAGAGCCCAACCAGCCTGGCACACACACACACACACACACACACAGAGCCCAACCAGCCTGGCACACACACACACACACACACACACAGAGCCCAACCAGCCTGGCACACACACACACACACACACAGAGCCCAACCAGCCTGGCACACACACACACACACACACAGAGCCCAACCAGCCTGGCACACACACACACACACACACAGAGCCCAACCAGCCTGGCACACACACACACACACGAGCCCAACCACCTGGCACACACACACACACAGAGCCCAACCAGCCTGGCACACACACACACAGAGCCCAACCAGCCTGGCACACACACACACACAGAGCCCAACCAGCCTGGCACACACACACACACAGAGCCCAACCAGCCTGGCACACACACACACACACAGAGCCCAACCAGCCTGGCACACACACACACACACACACACACACAGAGCCCAACCAGCCTGGCACACACACACACACAGCCACCAGCCTGCACACACACACACACCACACACACACACACACACACAGAGCCCAACCAGCCTGGCACACACACACACACACACACACACAGAGCCCAACCAGCCTGGCACACACACACACACACACAGAGCCCAACCAGCCTGGCACACACACACACACACACACACACACACACACCCACCCCCCAAGCTGCAGTTGATTTGCCTCTCTCTGCTCCCAGGGCTGAACCCACAAGAGCCTTCTGGGGCAGGGAGGGTGTCCAGAACTGAGCTCAGAGGATGGCACCTGCCCAACACTCACCTGGATGAAGAGCCAGGAGGTGACAAGGGCCAGGCTGCTGTACTGCCCGTTGAAGCGGTAGTGGTAAGCGTAGAAGGCAAAGTGATACAGGTAGAAGAACCTGGGCAGAAAAACCATGAAGATCAGGACAGCTGAATGGACAGGACAAAGAGAAGTCTTTCTGCCTCCTCCTGATTCTCTCCTGAGCTGGGGACTTTGAGCAGGAGGGTGCAGACCCCACGGAGAGGTCATCAGAACCTTGCTGTGAGCAGGTCCTCCACAGGGCAGTAAGAAGGGCAAGGAAAGGATGGAGGAGAGTCTTGAGACCTAGAGTGGAAACAGCTGAGCTCTGGGCTCTGTGCCACACAGGACAGCTCCCAGGGGCAGAGTTCTCCTGCCTGTGAGGGCTGGAATGCATCTGAGCAGCCACCTCCCACCAGAGAATGGGGGAAAAAAGAGAGGAAGGAGGACCCCAGGCAGCTCCTACCTGAGCCAATGCCTCTTGCTCGTGTTGGTGTGGCAGCAGATGGCATCGTACTGGTCAGCCAGCCACACAATGAGGATGATGTAGAAAGCAGTCGTGGTGTCATTGAAGAACTCTGACATAATGGCCTCCATGCCTGGGGGACAGAGGGGACAGAGGGGCTGTGACATGAGCCAGCTGCAGGGCACACAGAGGGATGCCCACGGGGCACGGCTGAGCGCTGGGGCTGGCAGCACCCAGCAGAGACCACAGCAGGGGAAGTTCACTCTGGGGGACGCAGCAGCTGCTGGCTGCAGCCTCTTCATGAGCCAGAGCTCAGTCAGATCTGGGGAGGGATTTGCTTGGGTTTTGAAACTCAAAGTGTGCACCAGAGGAAAGGTGAAGCTGAAGCCAAGTGCAAGGATGAAGCTTCAACCTCTGTGATTCCCAAAAGGCTTTCCCAGGGGACCCAGAAGGACAACGCAGCTCATTGTGCCATCACATTCCAGAGCCTTCCACCTCGTGATGGGCTTGGGGCAGAGCAGGGAGTGACACTTTCCCCAGCTCCCAGAGGGACCTGCTGCACACACAAACACACACACACACAGCAGCCACCTGCAGTGTCCTTACCTACTAGAGCCAGGATGACAGTGAGGAGAGGAGCTGCAGGGAAGGCAATGGTCATGTTCATCTCCAGCATCTGCAGCAGGTCAACTGCCAGAAAGGAAAAAGCCAGGTGGCTGTGAGGCAATGTGCAGTGAAGCCCCCAGCCCAAGCCCACTGCCCCTGGTATTCATCAAGAGACAGAACAGCTCTGGCAATGAGGGCACAGGGGGATGGATTCCCTGTGCAGCCACACTCAGGAGGCCTCTGAGCAGCAACACACAGGAGGACACAGAGGACACTCGGGGCACAACAACCCCAGGCAGTGCTCCAGGCTTGGGGTAGAGTGGCTGGAAACTGCCCAGCAGATAAAGACCTGGGGGTGTTGGTTGGCAGATGGCTGATTGTGAGGCAGGCTGTGCCCAGGTGGCCAAGAAGGGCACCAGCAGCCTGGCCTGGATCAGCAGGAGTGTGGCCAGCAGGAGCAGGGCAGGGATCATCCCCCTGGAGTGGGCACTGGTGAGGCCACACCTCAAGGAATGGGTTCAGTTTTGGGCCCCTCACTCCAAGAAGGACATTGAGAGGCTGGAGCAGGTCCAGAGAAAGGCAAGAAAGCTGGGGAAGGGTCTGGAGAACAGGGCTGGGGAGGAGCAGCTGAGGAACCTGGAGCTGTTCAGCCTGGGAAAGAGGAGGCTGAGGGGAGACCTCGTTGCTCTCTACAGCTCCCTGAAAGGAGGCTGCAGTGAGGTGGGGGTTGGGCTCTTCTCCCAGGGATCAGCTGATAGGAGTGGAAATGGCCTGGAATCGTGCCAGGGGAGGGTTAGGTTGGAGATGAGGAACAATTTGTTTGCTGCCAGAGTGGTCAGGGCTTGGCACAGGCTGCCCAAGGGGGTGATGGAGCTCCCATCCCTGGAGGTGTTGAAGAGCCCTGTGGCCATGGCACTTGGGGCCATGGTGGTGTTGGGTTGCTGGTTGGACATCCATGATCTCAGAGAGCTTTCCCAAGCCAACCCAACCCATCCCATGCTGTGCTGTGCTGCAGCAGGCAGTGCCCAGCACACCCCAAACCCCTGAGAAGGATCCTTACCAATGAAGACAAAGATCTGGTGGTGGGAGTAGCGCAACAGCATGGAGACAGAGAGGGTCTGGAAGAGGAGAAGAGGAGCCAGAGTCAGAGCCCAGGGGATCCAGGGAGCCACTGTGGGACTCAGGCCACAGCAGAGGCCTGGCCAGGCAAGCCTGGACCTGCAGTGCTGCTCAGCAGGCTGCTCACCGCCCGTGGCTGGTAGCTGGAGCTGTGCAGACCCATTTCCCACAGAGCAATTAGAGCTTCACAAACAGCAATTAATCTTTGTATTATTGCAGTGAAAGAGGCAGTTGGTGAAGAGACCAACTCAGAATATTTGAGCAGGGGCCAAACCAAACAGCAGCAGCAGAGCTGGAACTCAGTTTTCTTCCCGTCCTCTGTCTCTGCTGCTGACTTCTCTCCCACAGCAGCCACCCAGCACCCATTTCCTCCTCCCTCACTGTATAAAGAGCTGCCCCAAGGAGGTCAGGCATGGAGGGAGGCAGCCAGGGCTGTGACACAGGCTCAGCTATCACTGGGGATCTTGTCTAACCCTTGTCTGTAATCACCACGTCTGACAAAGCCACAGGAGCCTCGGTTCTGCCTTGATCTCTGCTGGCAATTAGTGAGGCCTGCTCCTAAAGGTCTCAGAGGACAACCCTCTGCACCCTCTGCTGTGTTGTAACCACGGAGAGAGGCTCTCCAACAGCCAGCTCCCTCCTGATAACACAGCCATGACTCCACAGCCACTTCAGCTCCTGTTTGGGTGGCTGCTGGGACTTGAAGAACCCAGCCCGAACACAAGGCAGAACCTTGCCCCTTATCAGCTGCCCTCTGAAAGCAGATAAGAGCTCTGCCCTGTGGTCTCACGTCAAGGACACATTGCTCAGCACCTGGCCCAGCACCCAGGCAATGCCCAGCACCTGCTGACTTACAAATATGACCATGATGACAAAGGCTGCCAGGTAGGAGGTCCTGGCCATCCACATGCTGACGAAGCGATAGTGCTCCCCTGACACCACGTTGCGAAGGAAGCCTGCAGGAAACACAAACACAGCAGCTCAGGACAGGCCCCCCAAGATCAGAGCCAGCACTGCAGCTCAGGACAGGCCCCCCAAGATCAGAGCCAGCACTGCAGCTCAGGACAGGCCCCCCAAGATCAGAGCCAGCACAGCAGCTCAGGACAGGCCCCCCAAGATCAGAGCCAGCACTGCAGCTCAGGGCAGGCCCCCCAAGATCAGAGCCAGCACTGCAGCTCAGGACAGGCCCCCCAAGATCAGAGCCAGCACAGCAGCTCAGGGCAGGCACCCCAAGATCAGAGCCAGCACTGCAGCTCAGGACAGGCCCCCCAAGATCAGAGCCAGCACTGCAGCTCAGGGCAGGCCCCCCAAGATCAGAGCCAGCACTGCAGCTCAGGGCAGGCCCCCCAAGATCAGAGCCAGCACTGCAGCTCAGGGCAGGCCCCCCAAGATCAGAGCCAGCACTGCAGCTCAGGGCAGGCCCCCCAAGATCAGAGCCAGCACTGCAGCTCAGGGCAGGCCCCCCAAGATCAGAGCCAGCACTGCAGCTCAGGACAGGCCCCCCAAGATCAGAGCCAGCACTGCAGCTCAGGACAGGCCCCCCAAGATCAGAGCCAGCACTGCAGCTCAGGACAGGCCCCCCAAGATCAGAGCCAGCACTGCAGCTCAGGGCAGGCCCCCCAAGATCAGAGCCAGCACTGCAGCTCAGGGCAGGCCCCCCAAGATCAGAGCCAGCACTGCAGCTCAGGGCAGGCCCCCCAAGATCAGAGCCAGCACTGCAGCTCAGGACAGGCCCCCCAAGATCAGAGCCAGCACTGCAGCTCAGGGCAGGCCCCCCAAGATCAGAGCCAGCACTGCAGCTCAGGGCAGGCCCCCCAAGATCAGAGCCAGCACTGCAGCTCAGGGCAGGCCCCCCAAGATCAGAGCCAGCACTGCAGCTCAGGGCAGGCCCCCCAAGATCAGAGCCAGCACTGCAGCTCAGGGCAGGCCCCCCAAGATCAGAGCCAGCACAGCAGCTCAGGGCAGGCCCCCCAAGATCAGAGCCAGCACTGCAGCTCAGGGCAGGCCCCCCAAGATCAGAGCCAGCACTGCAGCTCAGGGCAGGCCCCCCAAGATCAGAGCCAGCACTGCAGCTCAGGGCAGGCCCCCCAAGATCAGAGCCAGCACTGCAGCTCAGGGCAGGCCCCCCAAGATCAGAGCCAGCACAGCAGCTCAGGGCAGGCCCCCCAAGATCAGAGCCAGCACTGCAGCTCAGGACAGGCCCCCCAAGATCAGAGCCAGCACAGCAGCTCAGGGCAGGCCCCCCAAGATCAGAGCCAGCACTGCAGCTCAGGGCAGGCCCCCCAAGATCAGAGCCAGCACTGCAGCTCAGGGCAGGCCCCCCAAGATCAGAGCCAGCACTGCAGCTCAGGGCAGGCCCCCCAAGATCAGAGCCAGCACAGCAGCTCAGGGCAGGCCCCCCAAGATCAGAGCCAGCACTGCAGCTCAGGGCAGGCCCCCCAAGATCAGAGCCAGCACTGCAGCTCAGGGCAGGCCCCCCAAGATCAGAGCCAGCACTGCAGCTCAGGGCAGGCCCCCCAAGATCAGAGCCAGCACTGCAGCTCAGGACAGGCCCCCCAAGATCAGAGCCAGCACTGCAGCTCAGGGCAGGCCCCCCAAGATCAGAGCCAGCACTGCAGCTCAGGACAGGCCCCCCAAGATCAGAGCCAGCACTGCAGCTCAGGACAGGCCCCCCAAGATCAGAGCCAGCACTGCAGCTCAGGGCAGGCCCCCCAAGATCAGAGCCAGCACTGCAGCTCAGGGCAGGCCCCCCAAGATCAGAGCCAGCACTGCAGCTCAGGGCAGGCCCCCCAAGATCAGAGCCAGCACAGCAGCTCAGGGCAGGCCCCCCAAGATCAGAGCCAGCACTGCAGCTCAGGGCAGGCCCCCCAAGATCAGAGCCAGCACTGCAGCTCAGGACAGGCCCCCCAAGATCAGAGCCAGCACTGCAGCTCAGGGCAGGCCCCCCAAGATCAGAGCCAGCACTGCAGCTCAGGGCAGGCCCCCCAAGATCAGAGCCAGCACTGCAGCTCAGGGCAGGCCCCCCAAGATCAGAGCCAGCACTGCAGCTCAGGACAGGCCCCCCAAGATCAGAGCCAGCACTGCAGCTCAGGGCAGGCCCCCCAAGATCAGAGCCAGCACTGCAGCTCAGGACAGGCCCCCCAAGATCAGAGCCAGCACTGCAGCTCAGGACAGGCCCCCCAAGATCAGAGCCAGCACTGCAGCTCAGGACAGGCCCCCCAAGATCAGAGCCAGCACTGCAGCTCAGGGCAGGCCCCCCAAGATCAGAGCCAGCACTGCAGCTCAGGGCAGGCCCCCCAAGATCAGAGCCAGCACTGCAGCTCAGGGCAGGCACCCCAAGATCAGAGCCAGCACTGCAGCTCAGGGGAGGCACCCCAAGATCAGAGCCAGCACTGCAGCTCAGGGCAGGCCCCCCAAGATCAGAGCCAGCACTGCAGCTCAGGGCAGGCCCCCCAAGATCAGAGCCAGCACTGCAGCTCAGGGCAGGCCCCCCAAGATCAGAGCCAGCACTGCAGCTCAGGACAGGCCCCCCAAGATCAGAGCCAGCACTGCAGCTCAGGACAGGCCCCCCAAGATCAGAGCCAGCACTGCAGCTCAGGGCAGGCCCCCCAAGATCAGAGCCAGCACTGCAGCTCAGGGCAGGCACCCCAAGATCAGAGCCAGCACTGCAGCTCAGGGCAGGCACCCCAAGATCAGAGCCAGCACTGCAGCTCAGGACAGGCACCCCAAGATCAGAGCCAGCACTGCAGCTCAGGACAGGCCCCCCAAGATCACAACCACCCCACACACCAAGAGCCAACTCCTAGGGCAGGGTTTCCAGCAGCTGCATGCCAACAGCTGCTCAGGGCTGCACTGTTGTGCTCTGCAGTGCAAGAGGGGGGACAGGCAGCCAGGGGTCTGCAGCCCCCCCTGCCCTGCTGCTGGGCTTTTGTTGTCCTTCAGTCTCTCCATTCATGCAGGGAAGCGTTCCCTGTGCTGAGGTTAATCACCAGGCAGAAGATGTTCTTCATGCACCCAACCAACCAAAACCCCAAACCACCACCTCCCCCAAGCCTCACCTTTGTTTTCTTCATTTTCAGCCAGAGCTTTGACACTTGACATCAGGATGTCATCATAACCCAGGAACTCATCCAGCAAGAGGCGACTGAACCTGTCCCCAAAGCACTGATCCCTGGTAGGATCTAAGGAGAAAAAAACCCAATCCCCATTCAGGTGGTTTGTCCCTGGAGGTGACAGGGCAAGCTCAGGGGCTTCTCAAAGGGACACTGTGGCACCTGGCAGCAAGGCTAAGCTGGGCAGGACTGGGAGGGACCCTGCCAAACCCAGCCGTGCTGTGCTGGTGGCAGCCAGGCCTTGAGGACTCCCCCTGGGGCTGCCCCTCCGTGGCACAGGGATGAAGGGAATTGTCCTCCTCAGCTTGGACACTCTCCTTCAGCTCCCCCTAACCAGAAACAGGTCCTGGGGAGATTCAGAGGTTTAGGTTGGGACTTTACAGGCATCAGCTCAGCCTGACACTGCTGGGGGGGGGGGGGGGGGTTGTGTCCCCCACATCCTCCTGCAGCAGAGGACACAGCAACAGCTCCCCGTGCCCAGGCACTGATGAAGGGTGCTGAGTTCCACCTCGTGAGGCTGGTCCTGCACACACACTGGCAGCTGGGAGATGACCCAAAGCTAAGCATGAACACAAACTTCTCTCTCAGTAAACTCCTGGGATGATCCTGAAGGGATTGGTTCAGCTGAACTGGAAAACCCAGGTCAGGACATGGATACTCAGGATGCAAAGTGCCTGTACAGGATCATTGTGTAATGCCCCAGCCCAGCTGCACTGTAATTAGTGAAGTAATTAACAGCTCCTTACAGACTCATTAACTTCACAGGCATGAGAAGGTTTGAGACTCTATTCCTGACATGGGCAGGTTTTAATGGGACACTGCTCCAGGAGAACATTTCCTGCCCTCACAGGGGCACCAGGGATGCTGAGCCAGGGCAGATCTCCTCAGCACCATCCCTGACACAGGCAGGATTCCTGTTCTAACCCTGTGCTGCTGCTCCAAGCTGAGCCTTCGGGAGAGAGAGAGGGAGGGAGGGACAGAGAGGGAGGGAGGGACAGAGAGGGAGGGAGGGACAGAGAGGGAGGGAGGGACAGAGAGGGAGGGAGGGACAGAGAGGGAGGGAGGGACAGAGAGGGAGGGAGGGACAGAGAGGGAGGGAGAGACAGAAAACTGTGCTGGAGGTAACACCAGGGCTGGCTGGAACAGGCTGCACCATCTCAGACCACTCCTCTTGGAGGGGTGTGACCTGCTGGCTGCAGGGAGCAGCTCTGCTAGGTGGAAAACGAGCGCCATCAGCTGTCACCAGGAGGCTCCACAAGACCAGAGAGCAGTGCAGGTGCCTCTGCAGGGCCCTTCCCACCCTTCCTCCCTCCCACTCACCCAGGGTCACCACCATGACCGGGATGCTGAGGCGCTGCCGAGTGCTCTGCGACAGGCGCAGGAAGCCATACTCCAGGGAGTACTCCACGATGTACTCCTCCTGGGGCCACACTGCAGGACAGGGAGGGGGAAGAGAGACTCAGCAGCTGGGTATGAGAGCAGAAACAGCCCCCACTGAATCCCCTCCCTCCCTCCTGCCACATTGTGGAAAGGAGGAGCAGCTGCAGACAGCAGCTCCCTCCAGCTGAAGCCAAACCAGGAAAAACGAAGCTGGGGAAGGGTCTGGAGAACAGGGCTGGGGAGGAGCAGCTGAGGGAGTTGAGGCAGGAGAGGAGGAGGAGGCTCAGGGGAGACCTCATTGCTCTCTATGAAAAGAGGTTGCATTGAGGTGGGGGTTGGGCTTTTCTCTCTAGGATCAGGTGATAGGGGGAGGGGAAATGGCCTGAAGTTGTGCCAGGGGAGGGTTAGGTTGGAGATGAAGAACATTTTCTTTGCTGGCAGAGTGGTCAGGGCTTGGCACAGGCTGCCCAGGGAGGTGGTGGAGTCTCCATCCCTGGAGGTGTTCATGGCACTTGGGGCCATGGTTTGATGCCCATGGTGGGGTTGGTTCCTGGTTGGACTCAATGATCTCAAGAGACCTTTTCCAACCCAAGCAATCCTCTCATTCTCTTTTCTCTTTAACTGCAGCTCATTCCCCTGACATTCCTCTTTCTGGGAAAGCTGCAGGCCAGCAGCTCCAGGCTCTGCTGAGCACTGGCCACAACCTGCCTGGAGAGCCCCAGACCACTTGTTCTTGCTCTGTTCCGTTTCTGCTTCCTTTGTTGTTTAGGAAACAGCAGGAAGATACAATTGGCACCTGCTGAGCAGAGGCAAAGGCTGCTGCAGGGCAGGAGCACCCTGCTGAGAGATCAATGCTGCAACTGCCAGCCCCAAAGCTACAGGCAGGAGCAGTCACAGGCTTCCAAAAGAAAAAAAAAAAAGCAAAAAACCCCAATGGTGCTGCCTGAAGCTTCCCTGTCTGGTGGTTGTTGCTTTTTCTAAAGCAGATTTCTTGCTCCATCTCTCTGCAAGGACACCACCTCCCTGCTAAGCTGGAGCCCAGCAATTCATAGCATCACAGAATGGGTTGGGTTGGAAGGGACCTCAAAGATCATCCAGCTCCAAACCCCTGCCATGGGCAGGGACACCTCCCCCCAGCCCAGGCTGCTCAGGGCCTCATCCAGCCTGGCCTTGAACACCCCCAGGCAGGAGGCAGCCACAGCCTCCCTGGGCAACCTGTGCCAGGCTCTCCCCAGCCTCACTCTCAACAACTTCTTCCTCATCTCCACTCTCAGTCTCTCCTCTCCCAGCTTGAAGCCATTGTCCTCATCCTGTCACTCCCAGCCCTTGTCCAAAGTCCCTCCCCAGCTCTCCTGGAGCCCCTTCAGGTACTGGAAGGCTTCTCTAAAGTCTCCCTGGAGCCTTCTCTTCTCCAGGCTCAACAGCCCCAACTCTGCCTGTCCCTAAGTGGAGGCTCTCCAGCCCTCTGAAGTGTTGGAGAAGTGGTGGCAGGGCAGGGGGGGTTGGGCACAAGTCCCTGTGTGTGGCATCCTCTGGAAGGCTGCAGGAGGGGAGGTCTCACCCTGGTCCTTTTACAGCTCCTCAGCCCCCTGCAGCTGGCCTGGGGGATGTTTGGTACCACCATGAGCCAGGCCGAGGGGAGGATGCTGCAGGGTCCCCCTGGCCCCAAGCCATCCTCTCACTCCAAGCCCTTGTAAAGCATCTCACAGCCCAGAGGACCCCCAGCTCCCCTCACAGCCAAATGAAAAGGTCTGGGAGGAGTGGTGGCATCCACAACCTCCCTGGGCAACCTATTTCAGTATCAAACTGTCAGAGGAGGAGGTAGGAGGCAGCTCCCAGGCACCTCACAACACCACAACAAAGAAGTCCAAAGGCTGCAGTGTCTGAAGGCCTCTGTCCTGCTTCTTCTGGAGACATTCAAGATCAGACTTGCTGTGGCCCTGGGCAGCCTGATCTAGCTGGAGGTGTCTCTGCCTGACTGCAGGGGGGATTGGACAATTCCCCTTTCAACTTGTGACTCTTCTGACCTCCAGCAAAGCAGCACTAAGAGAAGTCCTCACATCACTGCTCTGAGCCAACTTCTACTGCAAGGTGGCCCTGCCCATGGCAGGGTGGTTGGAACTAGGATGATCTTTCAAGGTTCCCTTCCAACCCAACCCATTCTGGGCACCTGGGGCAGCCAGCACAGGCTGGGCTGCTTTGTTTCCTCTTTTGTTTCCATCACAGAACAGCTGGAAGGCTCCAAGGGAAATCAAGTGTTTAAACCTCACCAGCAGAACAACTTCCTTTGGATCACAACATTGGCCCATGCTGAAATACTCTGTCTAAACATCCAAGCTGGGCTGCTGAGAGCAGAAGAAACCTTGGCAAAGCCAAGAATCAAAGGGATGTGGGGACCCATTGGAGGAGCTGAATTCTTTCCCACCCACGATTCTCTCCCACCACAGGGCTGGATCCTTTCCAGGCATTCAGAAGACATCAAGGCTCAGCTCCTGTGCTATGTGACTCTGACAGAACTTAAGCAGCTATTAATAAAAAGAAAAAAGTATTGCAGCAAAAATATTCCCTGCTCTCTAGTCTTATGCCACTTAAGGATGTTAAAATTGAGGACTAATGAGTTCTGGATCAGCAGCAAACAAACACCAACAAAAAAAAACCCCAATAAAACCCCACCATAAGACAGTGCCATCAGAATGTTCAGTGTCACAATCTTCCACCCAGGCTTTCCAAGGAGCAAACTCCAGGGTGAAGAGGTAGGTGAAGAAGAAAAAAAAAAAAAAAAAAAAGGCAAACTAAATAAGAATCCAATTTGCATATCCCTGTTTTAACAGCAGAGATTTCCTCGCCACTAAAAAGAGAAGTTTTCCAGCAGTGGAATTCCATTTTAAACAACACAAAGCCACTAAATCTCCCTCTGGAGCTTCTGAGCCATGAGCAGCTTAAGTGGTGGTGGAAGAAGGGGAAGGGCTGAAGCAGGAGGATGTCCTGAGCCGTGAGGAGCAGCAGAGCTGCACCTCGCAATCACCAAAACTTGCTCAGTGGCTTTTGGGCTTAAGGAACTGTCCTGAGCTCTGGTGTTGACCCAAAAACCACAGCCCAAACCCTGCAAGCTCCAGGAACTGTCAGTGCAGACCTGAAGAGGGCAATGAGCTGCTCACAAGAGAGGGAGGTTCACACCACCAAAGCGCTGGCACAGATCGTTACCAAAATGCGATGCCAGACCGAGAGGCTTCAGCACATGAAATGGTTTGGGTTGGAAAGGACCTTCAAGATCATTCAGCTCCATGGGCAGGGACACCTCCCACCAGCAGTGGGGGAATTCCAGCATCTGGAATCGGGTTCTGCTTCTCCAAAATTCCTCCTAATGCTTTAGTTGGATGTTCATCAGATCCTAGAATGGGTTGGGTTGGAAGAGACCTTAAAAATCATCCAGTTCCAGACCCCCCTGCCATGGGCAGGGACACCTCCCCCCAGCCCAGGTTGCTCAAGGCCTGATCTAGCCTGGCCTTGAGCACCTCCAGGGAGGGGGCATCCACAGCCTCCCTGTGTAACCTGTGCCAGCCTCTCCCCACCCTCACTCTCAACAATTTCTTCCTCACCTCCAGCCTCAATCTCTCCTCTCCCAGCACAAAGCCATTGCCCCTCGTCCCACCACTACAAGCATCTCACAGCCCAGAGGACCCCCAGCCCCCATTCTCCCTCCAGTTAAAAGGAAAGCACCAGAACAAGAGGACACAGTCTCAAGCTGCGCCAGGGGAGGTTTAGGCTGGAGGTGAGGAGAAAGTTCTTCCCAGAGAGAGTGGTTGGCCATTGGAATGGGCTGCCCAGGGAGGTGGTGGAGTCCCCATCCCTGGAGGTGTTCAAGAGGGGATTGGAGGTGGCACTTGGTGCCATGGTTTAGATAGTCATGAGGTGTAGGGTGACAGGTTGGACTCGATGATCTTTGAGGTCTCTTCCAGCCTTCTTGATTCTATGATTCTATTCTATGAAAGGCCTTGGAGAGAGGGCAGCCACAGCCTCCCTGCGCAACCTGTTGGAGTAGCAGGAGGCCTCCCTGTGCCTCTGCTGTTAGTACTGAGAAGGTTAACCACAGGAGAAAAACATCAGGGGAAGACATTTGGGGATACTATGCAGAGGCCTGGAGGAGCCAGAAGGAAGGAGATGTGCAGGGAAGATACGGGGGGAGGCGGAGGGGGGGAGGCATGGGGGGAAGCGGAGGGGGGGAGGCACGGGGGGAGGCGGAGGGGGGGAGGCACGGGGGGAGGCGGAGGGGGGGGGCGCGGGGGGGGGGAGGCGGGAGGGGGGGGAGGCGACGGGGGGGGAGGCGGAGGGGGGGAGGCACGGGGGGGGGAGGCGGAGGGGGGAGGCACGGGGGGGGAGGCGGAGGGGGGAGGCACGGGGGGGGAGGCGGAGGGGGGGAGGCGGAGGAGGGGGGAGGCACGGGGGGGGGGAGGCGGAGGGGGGGAGGCAGCGGGGGGGGAGGCGGAGGGGCGCGGGGGGAGGCGGAGGGGCGCGGGGGGAGGCGGAGGGGGCGCGGGGGGGGAGGCGGAGGGGGCGGGGGGGAGGCGGAGGGGGCGCGGGGGGGGAGGCGGAGGGGGCGCGGGGGGGGAGGCGGAGGGGGGCGCGGGGGGGGGAGGCGGAGGGGGGCGCGGGGGGGGGGAGGCGGGAGGGGGCGCGGGGGGGGAGGCGGAGGGGGCGCGGGGGGGGGAGGCGGAGGGGGCGCGGGGGGGGGAGGCGGAGGGGGCGCGGGGGGGGGAGGCGGAGGGGGCGCGGGGGGGGAGGCGGAGGGGGCACGGGGGGGGGAGGCGGAGGGGGCGCGGGGGGGGGAGGCGGAGGGGGCGCGGGGGGAGGTGTGAAGTTGTCTTTACCTGCTCTGGCTAGCATCTCAAACTCGGACACAGTCTCCCGCAGAGGCTGCATACCTTTAGTGGCTGCTTCACTGAACACCAGCTCCTGGCTCTCGTTGCGGGGCAGAGCCTCGGTGCCGCTCACCCTGGATGGCTTCAGGAACACCTTGGGCTCGATATCCAGCTCAAACTGTCACAAAAGCAGGACAGAGAAAGGCATCTTAGAAGCAGAGAAGGCTCTGAGCCGGAAGGGACCTCCAAAGGTCATCCAGTCTGACCCCCCCCTGCAGGCAGCAGGGACGTCCTCAACTCAATCAGGTTGCCCAAGGCCTTGTTGAGTCTTATCCTGAAGATCTCCAGGGAAGGGGCCTTGACCACCTCCCTGGGCAAGTTCCCACTCTTGAGTCTTCTGTGCTCCCCTTTTGCCCCCCTCCAGTGAAAGTCTCCACCACCAAGAGGAGGACAGAAGGTCAGACTTGACTTTGGGTTACGTCACCAGAGGCTGATGTGGAGATCAAGGAAACAGCCTGCAGGTGACCAAGGGATCACAGGGGGACTGTGGCACACTGGAGACCACTAAACTGTTTCTCCCCAACCCAACAGGTTCACAGATTGCATCAGGTTGGAAAGGACCTTCAAAGGTCATCTTGTCCAATGCCCGTGCACCTCCAACCAGAGCAGGCTGCCCAGGGCCACATCCAGTCTGATCTTGGATGTCTCCAAGGATGGAGCCTCAACCACCTCCCTGGAAAACCTCTTCCAGTGTCTCCCAACCCTCACTGTGCAGAGCTTCCCCCTGATGTCCAACCTAAACCTACCCTGCTCCAGTTTCAAGCCACTGCCCCTCACTCTAGTTGATGGGATAGGGCTGGGTGATAGGTTGGCCTGGATGATCCTGGAGGTCCCTTCCAACCTGGCTGATTCCATGATTCCACGATCCTAACCTCACAGGCCCTTCTGAACAGCCCCTCCCCAGCCTGCCCGCAGGTACCCCTTCAGACACTGAAATACAACTCTAAGGTCTCCCTGGAGCCTTCTATTCTCCAGGCTGAACTCTCCCAGCCTCTCCCCATCCCTGTGACCTCCACACCCAGCCTCCCCTCTCTATTCCCGTGGAGGCGGCGGCAGCGGCGAACTCCTCTTCACCTTGATGGAGCTGTTTTCAAACATATCCACGGTCATTTCCTCCTCTTCCTCCTCCTCTTCCTCAGCTGGGGCTTCCACCACCATGCCTGGGAACTTCTCCCCCCCACAGAACTGCAGGAAGATGGGGTCTCTGCTGGAGTTGCGTTGGATTTCCACCCGCAGGATGCCGTCACGGGGCCACTTGTCCCGCACGTGCTCCAGGCAGTTGATGGGCGAGCGGGAGAAGGCGATGTGGATGTAGGCCAGGATGAAGAGCACAAAGAGAGCCTGCAAGCAGCAACCAGCACACCACAGACCATCAGCACAGCTGCCCTAGGGCTGTTCAGGGTTCGAAGCAGCACCTCTGGGCCCCTAGGGGTGTTTGGGTAAGCGGAGTTCATCACGGAACGGGGTTGGGGTTGGAAGGGAAGCAGAGGGCGGCAGTGGGGGAGTTCCAGCGTCTGGAATTGGGTTCTGCTTCTTCAACATTCCTCCTAATGCCTCAGTTGGATGTGCATAGAATCCTAGAATGGGTTGGGACCTCAAAGATCAGCCAGTTCCAACCCCACTGCCATGCTCTCCCCACACTCATTCTCAATTTCTTCCTCATTTCCACTCTCAATCTCCCTTCTTCCAGCTCAAAGCCTCTCATCCTGTCACTCCCAGCCCTTGTCAAAGGTCCCCACCCAGCTCTCCTGGAGCCCCTTCAGGCACTAGAAAGCTGCTCTAAAGTCTCCCTGAAGCCTTCTCTTCTCCATGCTCAACAACCCCAACTCTCTCAGCCTGCCCCTGGAGGTTCTCCAGCCTCTGATCATCTTTGTGGACTCCTCTGGACACTCTCCAGCAGTTCCAGGTCTTCCTGCTGGGGGGGCCCAGAACTGGAGATGCAGTGCTGCAGGTGGGGTGAGTGGCTTAGAGTTTTAACCTTTCCAACCCTGGTGGTCTCTGCATCAACAAAGCAGCAGCCCAGACTCAGGCAGTTTTGTCAGGGGAACACACCACAGACTGCAGCAGGAACAATCTCCTCCTGTTCAGGAGACCAGAGCTGCCACCAGTGTCCTGCTGCCCAGGCCCCAGCACAGTGTCAAGTCCTGCCAACCAGCACTGTCCCCCAAACAACTACAACACAGGTCACAGTGGTGACCCAACACAGCTCCAGTGTGGAGGTGCCTCCAAAGCAGATGGAAAAAAGTGGAAAAGCAGTTGTGGCTTTCAACCATTGCCTCCTCAGCATGAAGTGTCAAAGCCCAACCTCACAAAGGCAGAGCAGGATAAACCTCAACAAAAGACAACCCAAAGCCATGGCAGAACCACCAGCTCCACGTTCAGGTCCACCAGCACCACGGAGCAACCCCAGGGAGCATCCCCACACCCCCTTGCCCCACTTCACTCCAAGGAAGAGCTTTTAAAGCCACAACAAAAGGGACTAATGAAATGCCCTCCCCTGTGGCAAGGCCAGAAATCTGGCACCATGCTGCTGCCCAATGCTGTCCAAAGTTCATGGCTGACAGCTCTGAGGAAGGTTGGGGTCACTACAAGAGGGACTGTTGAGTTTCAAGCACTTTCCAACCACCTTAAGATGCTCAGTGCTAATTAAATGTGGCCCTGCCACACACTGTTCTTGACCTATTTGGGAAGGATAAACAAGTAAACACCATCTGCAGAGGAGCTGCATGGCGAGGTAAATCAGAAACAGCTCCCCTGGCACTGCAGGAGCCACGAGCTGCTTCAGGACCACAGTCTGTGCCTTCACCTCCCACCAGAACCTTCCCATGGCCAAGCTGGACTGCAAAGCTCTCTGCAGATGCCCAGTGAATGCTCTGACTTCCTCAGGAGCGCTTTGAGCAAAAGCAGATGGCAGCAAGAAGCAAAACCAACCCCACTGACACCAGCCTTGCCGCCACCACCATCTCCCTGACCTCCCCAACCCAGTTACACAACAGGGAGGGGAAAGAGAAATCGAAACCTTGAACGTGTCCGGGTGGGTATAAAAGGTGCAGAATGAGACAATCTGCCCTAAAAGCCTTCTTGCTTCAAGTGGCTGAATTTTAGCATCTCAGCACAGCTGGGGCTGTTGTCACCTGTGGCAAGTTCTTCCTCCCCCCCCCCTTCCCTTGACTCTCTTTTCCTGTACTAGTGCATGGTTGGGCTCGATGATCTTAGAGGTCTTTCCCAACTGAAACAATTCCATGATTCTGTGGAAAGCAAAGCTTTCATGGGCCCATCACTGGGCCCTACCCACATCAGCCCAGCTGCCCACCAAGCTGTCTCAGCCATTTCCCTTTTCATTCCAGATGTGGTACCAGAGCTCTGGGAGTGTAAGGACCACCACAGACCATCAAGACCAGAGAAAAGCAGCTCCAGCAAGCTCAGCAGGCAGCCGGGGGTGGGTGGCCCCTGCACAGGCTGTGACCAGAGCCAAGTTTTTGGGGTTCATAAGGAAGTCTCTGCTTTCACGCCCAGCTGCAGGCTGCCAGGACCGCCTGCTCCTCCCCGTAAAGTGCCTCTCACCTTGAGGAGAACGAAGAACTCGAAGACACGGCGGAAGGAGGGTGGGAAGAGGCGAGCATAGGTCACTGCCATCTTGAAGAAGAGCGCATGGAAAAGGCGATCGCGCACATTGATCAAGGGGTTCTGGTTGAGGTTGGGATTGCGGACGCCCCGGTTGTTCCCCCCGGCAGCTCCGCCAGCCCCGTTGTTGTTGGCCGGGTGGTGGTTGTTGGCGTTCGGCTGGTTCTCGGACATCCTGACGCCTGCGGCCGGGAGCCGAAGGGCACTGGCGGTGCTGAGCTGAGCCGGAGGAACGAGGTCGGGGCCGGGCGGCCGCCCCGTAGGGAATGTGGGGCGAGGGTCAAGTGGAAGCTGCTGGGTGCGGGAGCCGGGAGGACGCTGCCGCCGTCCCGGTGTCCTCCGGGTTGGTCTCCCCGGGTCCGGCCCGGCCTCCTGCGAGCAGACGGGAGCGGGTTAGGCCTGGCGAGGTCCAGACCAGGCTCCGGGACTCAGCGGGCCGCTGCCTCGACGGAGCCCGGGAGCGGCGCGGACCGAGCAGACCCAGAGGGGACGCGACTCCTGCGCCGGCCCCGCGGCCATGGAGGGTCCGTCGGCGGGGCGGTGCGGCGCGGCCCGGAGCGCAGCGGGCGGCTCGGTTGTCTCAGTGCGGTGCAGTGCGGCCCAGTCCCGGTACCGTCCCCTCAGCGCCCCGCCGCCATCTTCCTCCGCCGGCACCGGCGGAAATGCGCCTGCGCGAACGCCGCAGGGCATGCCGGGACGGTAGAGGACGAGGCCCTCCCCGCCATGCACAGCAGGATCCCACCCTCCATGCAAAGTAGGATTCCTCCCGCAATGCACCGCGCGTTGTCCTCATAAACTCCGCGAATAGAGAAAAAATAATCCTACAAAATTTAGAATTTTAGTACAAAACTGGGCGGATGTCGCTTGATACAGATGATTTTATGGGGAAATAGAGGAGAAGTTGACGAGGAGTTACTCACCATGACATTTAGATTATAATTTAGGAAGGCTTTAAATACTGTTACGGAAACGTTTCAGTTCGTGCTCGCTTCGGCAGCACATATACTAAAATTGGAACGATACAGAGAAGATTAGCATGGCCCCTGCGCAAGGATGACACGCAAATTCGTGAAGCGTTCCATATTTTTTTTTTTCCACTACCGGCGCCGTACACCCCAGCCCCGGGGGTCTCTTTTCTGCCCCAGCTCCATGCAGGGAGCTCCCCGAGACACGCGCCGTGGAGAGGGGGAGCCTGCCGCACCCCCTCGGTACAGTCCAGGTCAGCCCCAGGTGTGGCTGACAGTGTGCTGTGGAAACCCACAATGGGAGTTGGGTCCCAAAGGTAAGGGAGGCAATGTGCACCCCAAAAACTTTCATGCCCCTGGCCCTGCTCGGGACCCCGTGCAGTCGGGACACCTGGCTGAGAGGGTGAGACCCTCACCCCATGCTGGAGCATCCCAGATCAGGGGAGGAATGAAGGAGCAGCAGAAGGGGTCACAGGGAGAGATCCACCTGCCTAGGGCACGTCCAGGGTGAGGAAGACCCTGGCTGACCTGCAGCCACTCAGGAGCCATGAGGAAGCAGCTGTGGGGTGGCAGCAGGGCAGGGGGGACAAGGGCCAACACACAGCCCCCCCATGTTGTGTCCCCCATCCTGCTGTGCTCTCCATCCTTCTGTGCCACCCCATCCCATTATGTCCCCTGCCCTGTGTCCCCCCGAGGTGCTGCAGTGATGCAAGGGTGACCCAGTCCCCCCACGCAGTACTGTAGGTCTTTATTTAATTGCTCATTAACAGCAGAATCTTGGGTCCTAGGGCCAGCCCCAGCACCCAACCCTGCCTGGAGCACGGGGGCAGAACCCCCAATCTGTCCACCACAACCCCTCTGAGGGTACAACCCCACCAAAGGGGAGCTGGTACCAGCCCTGCCCAGGTGCTCTGACCCTCTCCAGCACCCAGACCATCTCATGGGGACAGTGGCCCCGTGTCAGTGAACAGGATGTGGCCAGGCCCCTCTGCACAGCTGTGGGGGTCCAGGGTGGCCAGAAGGCCCAGGACCCTGGGTCATAGTGGGGAGGAGTCCATGTGGCACCACTCAGACAGAGCTCTCCTGGTAGTTGTTGTCCTCCAGGAACTGTGTCAGTCTCATCCCAGGGCTGGTCACCGCCAGGGTCACATCCTGCCCTGGCTCCATGACCTCCCCAGGGTCCTCATCGCTCTGCTCCCTGGCGAAGTGCACAAAGACCTGCGGAGAGGGCAGGGTGAGGGGCAGCACCAGCAGGGCCCTGGCCCTCGTTACCCTCATGCCCTCGTACCCTGCCCACCTGATCGAGGGTGGTCTGGGACACGGAGTAGTCCTCGATGTGGCAGGGGCCGCGGTGGGCTGCCAGGACACTGAAGACGCTGGCCAGGGAGGCGGCACGGGAGGGCAGCTGGTACTGCAGCAGGCCCCCGTGCCGCTCCTTCAGCACGATGCCAGGGAAGTGCTGCCGCATCAGGCTCTCCACCGCCGCGGGGCCGGGGCCACCCACTCGCACCACCACCGTGTAGCCATCCCCGAACCTGCGTAGGACAGGAGGACGTTACCGCTGCGACTAGCCGCGTCCCCGCCCCCGGCAGGGCAGCCACCCTTTGCTGCCCTGGCACAGCCCCCAGCACCAGTACCTGTTCTTGAGGTGCTGGATGCTGCCCAGGCAGCGGAAGCGGCCGTTGACCATGATGGCCATCCTGGTGCAGAGTGCCTCACACTCCTCCATGCTGCCAGCGGTGGGAAGGTGTGAGGGTGGTCACAGGGGCAGGGGGATGGTCACAGGGGCAGAGTGGTGGTCACAGGGGCAGAGGGGTGGTCAGGAGCAGAGGGATGGTCACAGGGGCAGGGCGATGGTCACAGGGGCAGAGTGGTGGTTACAGGGGCAGAGGGGTGGTCAGGAGCAGAGGGGTGGTCAGGAGCAGAGTCGTGGTTACAGGGGCAGAGGGATGGTCACAGGGGCAGGGGGATGGTCACAGGGGCAGAGCGGTGGTTACGGGGACAGAAGGATGGTCACAGGGGCAGGGGGATGGTCACAGGAGAAGAGGGATGGTCACAGGGCAGGGGAACGGTCACAGGGGCAGGGGGATGGTCACAGGGGCAGAGGGGTGGTCACAGCAGAGGGGTGCTCCCCTTCGGGGGTGTCAAAGGGACAGAGGGGGTGTGGGGGCTCACCTGTGGGATGTGAGCACCACGGACCTGCCCTCCCGGATGACGCTGAGGATGCAGTCCCACAGGAACCGCCGGGCTCCTGGGTCCATCCCTGTTGTGGGCTCATCCTGCAGCGAGCCCCCACAGCAGCGGTGTCAGCCCGGGGAAAGGGGTCAGGGGGGGCTGCTGTGGGACCCCCTTACCCTCTGCTGTCCCCCACTCACCAGGAAGACGACGGGCGGGGAGCCGAGGAGGGCTATGGCGGTGGACAGCTTGCGCTTGTTGCCGCCGCTGTACTTCCCTGCCGGGCGGTCTGCGTGCGGCACCAGCCCCAGCTTGGCGATTCCCCACTGAGCCACCTGCCAGGGAAGGTGAGAGTGAGGATGGGGCTCCCCTGGGCTGGGGCAGGCTGGGACACGGACCCTACCTTGGGGGTCTCCTCCTCCGGGACCCCGCGCAGGCGGCTGTAGAACTCCAGGTGCTCCCGCCCCGTCAGCAGGTCGGTGATGGCATCAAACTGGGGGCAGTAACCCATGTGCTGCTGGACGGACTGCAGGTCGCTGAGCACGCTGCGGGGATGGGGACATGGCTGAGCACGCAGCAGGGACGGGGACAAGCTCCAGGGGTAGGGACGAAGCTGAGCACGCTGCGGGAATAGGGAGGAGCACATTGCAGGGACCAGGATGAGGATGAAGCCGAGCATAAGGACACTGCAGGGGCGAGGGTGAGGAGGAGCACAGGGTGGGGACAGGGATGAAGGTGGTGGGGACAAGAAGAGGGGCGACCAGCAAGTTGGCCACAAGGTCCTTCCCCATTGCCCACCTGTGCCCTTTCAGCCAGGCCTCCCCCAGTGTCACTTCAGTGTCGCCTGTCAGCATTTTGAAGGTGGAGGTCTTCCCTGCACCGTTCACCCCCAGGAGGCCGAAGCACTGTGGGGCACAGGCTGGGGGTTACAGCTGCTCCAGCCTTGCCCTTGGTGCCATCTGTCTGTCCATCTGTCTGCCTGGCACTCACCTCCCCAGGGGGGATGGCCACGCAGAGCCGGTTCACTGCTGGAGCCTTCCTGCGCCGGTACACCTGCATGGCACAGCCCAGGTGGCACCGGGTGCTGCCCGCCCATCACCCACCCCAGTGGGACTGGGGACTGCAGGACAGGCTGAACCCCACCTTGAGGGACAGGGCAGGGTCCCTTCCCATGGCACCCACCTTGGTCAGGTCCTTCAGCAGCAGGAGGTGGCCATCTGGGAGGGTGCTGCCCACCCTCACCCTCTCCCTGGCCACGTCCTGGTCCTCCTCCCCGAGCGAGGGCAGCTGCAGAGCCCGCGGCCTGGGGGCAACAGTGGCAGGGGCACTCCCAGGGCTGCCCACCCTGCAGCTGCCCCACGCCTGCCCCATGGCTGGTCCTCACCCCAGGCGCAGGAAGAAGCGATATTGCAGCAGGAGGGTGAAGATGAAGAAGATGATGCCCTCCACAGCCATGGCGAACATGTTCTTCCCTGCCAGCTCCCAGGACAGGGGGGACACAAAGCGCTTGTCCCCTGCAAGCAGCAAGAGAGGGGTTGTAGGAGGAGGGAATGCCAGGGAGGGCCTCCAAGCTGGCCAAGCCCCAATGCCCTCAGACTCACCAAACCTCTCAAAGGCATCAGCCATAGCCTGGTTCTTCACCATGTCGATGAGGCCTCGGCCAAGGCAGAAGTGGGGGAAAATCAGGAAAACTTTCTTCAGGATGCGGTTGATGTCATTGAGCTTCTGTTGAGGCAGTGAGGAGAGGGGGTGAGGGAGCTGGTGCTGGCCCAACAGGGATGGCAGGTGGGGGTCTGAGGCAGCCCAGAGCTCACCTGGTCCACGAAGAGCTCCAGCACGAAGGTGGCCACGCTGCCATTGATGCCGATGAAGAGGTTGATGCAGGTCAGGGCCACGTAGGCAGTGCTGGGGATGCTGAAGAGGAAGGAGGCTGGGTACATCAAGGGGGTGATGGACCAGCTACAGGGGCAGAGAGGCAGGAGCTGGCTGAGGTGCACCTACAGGAGGGCACCTTTCCCCCTTTACCATGACCCCCCTGAGCCAGGGCTGCCCCCCAACCCTGAGATGAGACCCCTTCTCCCCTCCCTGAGATCCATCCCTGGAGTGGGGCTGAGCCCTGACTGGGCTCCACTGGCCCTTCACCCGTAGAGCAGCAGCAGCAGCACCAGGGCAGGCAGGTTGGCAGAGGAGACGTAGGACTTCTGCTGGAAGCAGAGGAAGATGAGGATGACCAGCAGCGCGGGGACCAGGTAGTTGCACTGTGGGCATGGAAAAGCCAGGGAGAGGGTCACAAGGGTGCCCTGGCCCCCTGGGAGCTGCACCCTGTCCCTGTCCCCATCCCATACCATGTCCCAGGCGAAGTTGCCCAGCCAGTAGGTCACAGGCTTCATCCCGCTGACGAACTGCAGGTGCTTGGCCTTGCTGACCCTCTCCTCGATGAGGAAGAGCACGAAGCTGGCTGGGACGAAGGACATGGCGAAGATCACGCAGATGGAGACCAGCACGTCCACCGAGGTAGCCATCCTGAGGGGGACCAGGGAGTGGGGGGCTCAGCCGGGGACCAGAGCGACCCGGTGGGACCCTCCTCCCTGGCACTCACAGGGCGGCCTCTGAGAGCTGCTCCTTGGTGAGGTTCAGGGGGTGGTTGGTGGCTGTGATGCCATAGAGTGCAGGGTCGGTGCCAGGGGGCAGCCGGGCACGCAGCAGCCCGTTGCTGGCCACATTGACGAAGGAGACCATGGCGTGCCAGCCCTTGTTGTTGAACCAGACCTGCAGCCCAGAGCAGAAGGTGGCTCAGAGCCCTCCTCCTACCCTGGCACTGCCTCACACCCTGACAGATTCCCAGCCCCAGGTAGGTTTGGTCTTCCTTGGGCTGCTCCAGCCCTGGATGCTGCCCCAGTGCCATGTCCCCCACTGCCTCCCAGCTCTCACCCCCTGCAGGACCCCCAGCCCTGGGTGCACCTTGATGTTCCTGCGAGCATCCAAGCCCTCGATGAAGCGGCTCAGGTTGCCCAGGAGCCGGTCCAGGGGGCTGCCCTGGGTGTGGGAACACAGGTGAGGAGCGGGTTGAGACTGGAGCTCTCCCAGCACTGGGGTGCCAGAGCCAAGCCGTGGCAGCGGGGGTGGAGGGGGAGGGGTGTGGAGTGGCACAGCCCCAGCCGTACCGGTGTGATTCTGAACAGTGCCCGGAGCTCCAGCACCGCCTCGTCCACCTCCGCTGCCGACGGCAGGGCCTGGGAGCCCCCAGCCCCCAGAGAAAAGCCACCGTACCTGGGGGGAGAGATGGGCACCGCCAAAGCTGGCACCCCCCCGCGGAAACCCTCCCAGAGGCTTACGGTGAGTGGCACACAAGGAAGGGCCGAGGCTGCCCAGGTGATGGCGCTGCCCAACCCTACCGGAGACCTCCTGTCCCACCACACCCCATCTGCGGGGGACCCCAGCCCCTCCTCGGGCTCACCTCTGCTCGTTCACCCACTTCTTGTTCCTCAGCCTGAAAGAGATTGAACAGTGGGGAGAAACCCCCGCCAGGGGATGTTACAGCAGTGCCCACCCCCCAGCAGTTCCCCCTGGCTCTGCGGTGCCCTCCCTGCCTCCAGCCCCGGCTGGGCTTGGTACCCATTGCACCTCCCTGCTTCCAGCCGAGTGGCAGCCTGGGCCAGAACCCTGCCCCATCCCTCCCTGCGGTGTCCCCAGGGCGACCCCGGGATGTCCCCAGGGCACCCTCGAGGTATCCCCAACCCCAGCACTCACTCCCGACGGATGATCTGGGGGTAGGTCTTCACCAGGTAGTCGGAGATGTTCCTGCCCGTCAGGTTCTGCAGGACATCACCTGTGCCCCTCTGCACCTGTGAGGACGGACGGACAGGCTGGATGGACACACAGCCCTGCTGCCCTCCCCCCCGCTCCGAGCATCCCCTGCACCCACACCCAGCCGCAGTGCCCCAGGGGCAGTCCCGCTGCGAGCTGGAGCTTACCTGGGGCGGTGGGAGGCCCCCGGCCCCCTCGGGGCAGTCGGGCAGCATCCTTTGAGTGCCAGACCCACTGCACTGGCACGGAGGGGACGGCTCAGCTCGCGTCCAGTTCCCACGCTGCAGCGTTTCCAGCAGGGGCCGAGGGGCTGGGGGTGCTGAGAAGCCGTCGGGGTGGGACGCTGGGGGGCACGGCCCCGTCCTGGGCATCCGGCACCACAGGAGGAGAGAGACCCCCGTTAGCAGCCTGGTCTGAGCCAGGGGCATTGCCACCTGCCCCTGCTCACCACTGCCCATTGCCGCGGGGACGCCTGGGTGGGTCCCGTGGCACCGCACCCGCTGGCAGAGATGCTCCCGGGGGAGAGGTAGGCGCCGGGGTGGGGGCTGCACCCCAGTTGCCCTCTCCCAAGCCCTCCAGCCCCGCTGGTCACTCACGCCTCGCCAGCATCCTTCATACACTCGGTGCCAAATCCCGGCTCGGCCAGGAGAGCTGCCAGGAGCTGAGCTGTGCCAGGGTCCCCCGGGGCATCGTTGCTGCCGGGAGATATGGGGAGTGAGGTGGTGGAAGCAGGAGACAGGGGGACAGAAGGGGACAGGGGGACGGGGACAAACCTGAAGAAGGTGAACTGCTGCCCGTACATCCAGGGCTGGAGGCGCAGCGGGGGATACTTCCCAAAGGGTGGCACAATGAGGCTGAAGAGCAGCGCGATGCAGACAAAGACCGCGGGCAGGACGATCTGCCAGGGCCAGGGGTCAGTGCCGGATCCGCACCCTCCTGCCCCACCCCCTTCCCCACCCTCCTGCCACACCCTGTCCCCGTCCCATCGCCGTTTCCCGGCCGTACCTGTGCGAAGAAGCCGCGGGTGCTGCGTCGGGCGTGGAGCATCCTCTTGATGAAGAGGGCACGGAGCTGCTGGCGAGTGAGTGCCCAGCCCCTCACCCTGCGCCAGCCCTGCCCGGCTGCCCCGTGGAGCAGATCTGTCTCCTGGGGCTCCTCCACTGCAAGCACAGAGTCAGGTCTGGCCTCAGCCCTGGCAGAGAGGGTGATGAGGGGCAGGGGCTTCGTGCCAGGTGCCGTGCAGGAGGATAATATGCTAGGGACATGCCAGCAGGGATGGGGTGCTGTGTGCAGGGACGTGATCAGAGCCCCCCCAGCTCCCAGGTCCTACCTCGCTGGACTCCTTGGGCTCAGTGCAAAGGAGAGGAAAGAGGGATTAGAGCCAGACTGGCACCTGCCCAGGGCACAGACATCTCCCCAGACTACCACAGCCCCCCCTGACTCCCACAGCTGCTCCCATGCCCGCTCTGAAGGGGCCTGGATACCCCCCTTGGGATTTCATGTCCCATCCCAATCCCTGCACAGAGCTGGGCTCCCCCAAACCCAGCACCATCCTGCTCCTCACCCTGCCCAACACCTCAGGGAACACCCCAGAACCAGACAGAAGCATCCCTGAGCCGTCAGTGCCCACTGCCTGACTGAAAGGATGTGGGTAAAAGGAGATGCCCACTTGGATGGCTGTGTGCCCAGATGGACTCATGCCACAGCTCCAGTCCAGAGGGTGGAGGTGGAAGGCACCCAGCACAGGGATCCCATGTCCCAGCTCCCCTCTTCTTACCCAACTCCCTCTCAGATGCTTCCACATCCCTCCCCTCACTGGGGGCTGCTCCTCTCCTCGTGCCTGACAAAACAGGAGTGGAGACTGCCAGGGTGGGATGGAGGCCACAGCCTGTGACACCTCCCTGCACCCATGGGTGCTCCCAGGGGGGTCCTCAGCCCTGGGAAGGGCCCTGGGCTCAGCTCCAGCCAGCACCAAGGGGTTTTACCTGTGGTGTCAGTGTCCTCCTCCATGTCCTGGGCCACCTTCAGAAAGATCTGAGGGTGAGAGTGGGCTGGCATCAGACATGGGCACCAGCAGCCACCAGCCCAGCAAGGTCAGTCACCCTGATCATGGGCAGCCCCTGGCAGAGAGCTCCAAGACAACCCCTGGGGGCAGCCAAAGGCAGACCCCCAGGCCATAGCTCCTCTGGGTACCTCCTCCAGGGTGGTGTCAGAGATGCCATAGCTGGAGATGCCCAGTTCCCCCAGGCGGGCATCCAGCTCTCGGAACAGGTCCCCGAAGGCTCCGTCCTTGGCCCCGCTGTAGGGCAGGATGAAGTGCACCTCGTGCCCGATGTCCTCCACCAGCCGGGAGCTGGGCATCAGCTTCTGGATCAGTGCTGACAGCTGAGCCACATCTAGGGTGGGGGACAGGGCAGGCTGGAAACCCAGGCCAGGAGCTGGTGGCCAGGCCCTGGGCACCAGCCTGGGTTCCCTGGAGGGTGTGCAGGGAGCAGGAGGGCAGGGATCCCCTTCAGCCCCACCAGCTCAGGGGGCCCAAGGGCAGGCAGCAGGGCAGATGTGGGGCTGAAAGCACCCAAGGGCTGCCCTGGCTGACAGAGGACGTGTGGGGAGCACCCAGGGGGTGGTGCTGTGCTAAGGGCACAGGGAGGGTTGGGACCCTCACCCACGGTGCTGGCCTCACTGCCCCGCTCGCTGCCCAGGCCTGTGTCGCTGCTGTGCTCCGAGTCGCTGCCATCCTGTGGGAAACGTGGGGAGAGGGCACTTGGGGGCACGGCTTGGGGGGTCTCAAAGTCTATTCCACGATTCTATGAGAGGGCAGCTGGAGCCTGGTACCCTGCAGCAGGATCCAGCCCCAAGCCCAGGGCTTGGTGCCCCCCAGTAGGCAGGATGGAGGCACTGGGCACCCTTTGGGCTGATGCTCAGTGTGGGTAAAGCATTCACCTTCTTGGTGGTGCCAGGGACGGTGCCAGTGCTGCCGCCCGTGCCCCCCCGCTCCCGCTTCACCAGGGTGAGGTGGTAGCCGGTGCCCAGCCTGGCCTTGAGGAAGAGGGGGGAGCCGCAGCAGCAGAGCCGGCCCTGCGAGATGACAGCCGTGCGGTCCCCCAGCAGCTCCGCCTCGTCCATGTAGTGGGTGGAGAGGATGATGGTGCGGCCTGGGGGCAGGCAGAGGGCTGGACCCCAGACCCCCTCGCTGGGCAGCCGCCCAGCAGCGTTTCCCCCTGCCCGCCCGGCTGCTCCTCCGCTGCGGAGGGGCTCAGACGCATGCAGAGGGAAGTGGGGGCCCCCTTGTCCCCCCCAGCCCTGACCTTTGCGGTACTTGAGCAGCAGCTCCCAGATGCTGCGCCGGGAGTAGGGATCAACGCCGGCCGTGGGCTCGTCCAGGATGACCACCCTGGAGCCACCCACGAAGGCGATGGCCACGGAGAGCTTCCTCTGCATCCCCCCTGCAGGGCAGAGGGACAGCGTTGCGGGGGTGGGAGGGGGTGCCTGACCCCTGGCTTGGGTAGGCACCGGTCCTGACCCCTTCACACACCCGAGAGGTTCCTGGTCTGCTCCCGGCGCTTATGGGGCAGCCCTGTGTCCTGGATCAGCTGCTCCAGCTCCTCCTTCACCTGCTCCTCCGACAGCCCCTTCAGCCGCCCGTAGAACCAGACGTGCTCCTCCACCGTCAGGCTGGGGGAAAGAGGGCAGCGGGGAGGAGGGCACGGGGGAGGTTGGCAGGGGTGAAGTGGGGAGGGGTGAGGTGGACAAGGGTGAGGTGAGCAGGGGTGAAACGGGCAGGAGTGAGGTGGACAGGGAAGTGGGGAGGGGTGAGGTTGGCAGGGGTGAAGTGGGGAGGGGTGAAGTTAGCAGGGGTGAGTTGGGGAGGGGTGAGGTGGGGAGGGGTGAGGAGGGCAGCGGTGAAGTGGGCAGAGGTGAAGTGAACAGGAGAACAGAAGGGTGAGGTGAGCAGGAGTGAAGTGGACAGGGGTGAGGTGGACAGGGGTGAGGTTGGCAGGGGTGAAGTGGGCAGGAGTGAGGTGGGCAGGGGTGAGGTGGGCAGGAGTGAGGTTGGCAGGAGTGAGGTGGGCAGGGGTGAGGTGAGCAGAGGTGAAGTGGACCGGGAAGTGGACAGGGGTGCAGTGGACAGGGATGAGGTGGGCAGAGTCAATGTGGGCAGGAGTGAAAGAGGCAGCCCTGCTCCCAGCACTGCTCCCCTCTGCCCACCCTGCCCATGCCTACATGTCAAAGAGCACGTTGTGCTGGGGACACATGCCCATGGTCTTGCGGATGCTGTCGATGTCGGAGCGGATGTCCCAGCCCAGGATGTAGGCAGTGCCAGAGGTGGGGGGCAGGAGGCCGGTCAGGATGGACCTGGAGGGAGAACCAGCAGGGAACAAAGGGTCACAGAGCACCAGGTCAGCAGGGGTGCTCAGAGCTCAGCCTCAGGGGGAGCTGGATCTGGACAGGTTGTTCGGGGCTCTGAGCAACCTGCTCTGGTTGCAGGTGTCCCTGCTGACTGCAGGGGCTTGGAATGGATGACCTGGAAAGGTCCCTTCCAAGCAAACCAGTCCGACTCCATGATTCCACGACAGCACCAGGGCAGAGCCAGACTCAGCTCCTATCCTGAGTCATGGCCATGCAGCCCCTTCCTTCAAGCCCCTCCAGCTCACATGGTGGTGGTCTTGCCAGCCCCGTTGTGGCCCAGGAAGGAGGTGATCTGCCCCTCGTAGAAGTCCAGGCTCAGGCCGTTGACGGCGGCGCGGCCGCTGCTGCGGTAGATCTTCACCAGGTTGCGGATGGAGACTCCAGGTTGGAGCTGAGCAGGAGGCTCCTCTACCAGCACTGGAAACCACCAGAGGGTCACAAACCAGGCACCAAGCCTCAGCAGGAGCAGGATCCCTCACCACGGCAGGCAGGATCCTCTGCCAGGGGGCAGGACCCCCCCAGTGTGGGGCAAAGCCCAGCTTGAGCCCAGCTCTGTGGCTGCCACCCTGTGGCAGGGGCTCACCTTGGGGTGCAGTGAGTGTGCTGGTGGGGTATGGGGGGTGCCCAGCTGAGGATGGCTCTCCAAACCAGTAGCTCTTCAGGAAGGGGAAATTCCAGGGTTTGGGGATCCCATACTGACCTGCAGCAGTTGAGGATTGAGCAAGGCTTGGGCTTGGAGGTCTGCCAGGGGTCTGGGGGGGACCACACTCACCTGGGAAGACACCCTCAAGGTACCAGGTGGCCAGGCCATAGAGGCTGGCATCCAGCAGCAGCAGCCCCATGGCCGTGGCAAAGTTGTAGGGGTCTCCTGGCACAGGACTGGCAGCCAGGTTGTGCCACTGGATGCCTACTCCCTGCTCCTCATAGAGGGAGAAGTACTCACAGCCGAAGCCAAAGGCCACCGGTGACAGCAGGCTCTGGTGGCAGCAGGAAGAGCAGTGTGGGCAGCAAGACCAGCCTGGGGGGGGTTCAGCCCCAAAGCCCCCCACCTGGCACACCCCAGGACACCCGAGGGACAGTGGGGAGGGGGCAGCTGTGGCTGCTCACCACGAGGACACGGAGTGGGAAGGTGATGTGGTCACGCCAGGCGACACACAGCACGTAGGGCAAGTAGAGGGAGAAGTAGATGATGCCACCACAAGCTGAGGCCAGGTTGGCACGAGGGAAGAAGGTGCTGATGAGGAAGCACTGGCTGATGGTGGCCACCGAGAAGGTGCCAAGGAAGAGGAAGATGACTGCTGGGTCGCTGTAGGGCAGGATGTTTCCCAGCTGTGGATGGAGGCAGGTTGGAGCTCCCCGTGCCAGCTCCCAGCCCTGATGCTCCCCCATGCTGTCCCCCCGTGCCCTGCAACCTGCCTTAAGGATGAGGACGAGGAGGCCAGAGCTGAGAAGGAAGGGGATGAAGCTGCTGAGGAACCAGCTGAGCCAGAGGATCCCACTGCTCAGCCCCATGGTCTTCATGGTCTCCTTGAGCCGTGTCTCCTTCTCGTGTACCACCCCCTTGATGATCATGGCCACCGAGTAGATCCAGGCCAGAGTCATGAAGAGGGGCAGCGAGCGGTTCAGCACCCGCAGGAACCTGGGTGAGATGGCACCAGCCTGGCACCTCCAGCCTGGCGCCTCCAGCCTGGCACCCTGGTGCCACCGCTGGGCAGGGGATGCCAGGGGGGGCACGGACCACCCCCAACCCCCCACTCACACATCATCCACGTAGCAGGGGTAGGGCATTTGCTGGATGTAGACCCCCGTGCGGGGGGCAGCCCCAGCCTGCACCTGCACCACCGCCTGCTCCACCAGGTCCTGCAGGTAGACAAACCCCCCCCAGACGTAGCGCAGGTCGCTGAAGGGGTCAGCAGCAGGGCCTGGGTCCCAGAACCTAGGGGCAGAGCAGGGTGCTGGGAGGGGGAACGCCCCCAGCACGGGCACAGGCTGCTTGCCTGAAGGGGTGGACGTCCCCCAACCTGTCCTTGATCTTGTTGGTCCTGGTGACGTCGTCGATGTCCATGCGGATCTTGTAGCGCACGTGGTGGGGCAGCGTGGGGGCTGTGGCGTTGAGGGGGGGCTGGAAGACCACAGCTGCCCAGAACTGCTGCTCCTCCAGTAGCTCCAGGGCCCGGCCCACCAGTTGCTCCTCAGTGGCCACCGCCTCGATCTTGTCCAGGCAGACACACTGCAGGCAGGGCAGGCAGGGCTCAGTGGGGCGCAGGGTGCCAGCTCCCTCCCCTCCCCTCCCCCCCGTGCTGGTGGGTGACATCTACCTCCATGAACTGTGACAGTGTGCTCAGGGCAGCATCCACATCAGCGTACACTTGGTGCCAAGTGAGCCCTGGGCCTTTCCCTGGCTCTGCCAGGAACTCAGCCAGAGCTGACACCTTCCAGGAGGTACCATTGAGGAACCCATCCAGAAGCTGAGATATGCCAGGGGCCCGCAGCAGGTCCTGTGAAGCATCAGGGTACCTCAGGGTGATGCATCCCCCCACTGCACCCCCATAGGTTTATAGAATGGTTTAGGTTGGAAAGGGCCTTAAAGATCATCCAGTTCCAATCCCCCTGCCTTGGGCAGGGACACCTCTCACCAGCCCAGGGTGCTTGAGGCCCCATCCAACCCAAACACCTCCAGGGAGGGGGCATCCACAACCTCCCTGGGCATCCTGTGTCAATCTCTCCCCACCCTCACCGTCAAGAATTTCTTTCTGATCTCCAGTCTAAACCTGCCCTCCTCAAGCCCCATCCCACGCCCTGCCCCACCCCCACCCCACACTCCACCACAGCTCCATCCCTGGAGGCTGTGGGGATGACGCACCCGAAGGAGCTGCATCTCCAGGCTGCCGTTGAGGAAGGTGTAGATGCGAGGTCCTAGGTCCTGCCAGGCACCCCCAGCCTCCCTCAGCACCGCCAGCTCCCGGAAGGTCCTATTCACCTGCGTGGGGCAGTGGGTGAGGCAAGGAGGCGGTGAGACCCCCTCCAGCCCCTCCTACCCGCCCTCCAAGTACCCTCCAGCCCCCCACTCACCTCGGCCATGACGCTGTCGGGGCCGGGGCCGGGCGGGGTGTACAGGATCTTGCCGGTGAAGAGAGGCTTCACCCCTCGCCAGAAGATCTGCGAGACGGGGCTGGACTCCAGGCTGTGGAGCAGCTCCCGGCAGAAGGGACCTAGTGGAGGGGCACAGCCCAGCCTTCACCACCAGCCCCCCACCACCTGCCACACCGTGCCCACCAAACACCCCCCCCCCCCCAGCCCTCCTCAGCCTGCTCACTGCTGGCGCTGCCCGGGGCCTTGGCTCTCCGCTCTGAGCTGTTACGGTCCAGGAAGGCTTTGATGTCATTGTCCTCGTACCAGTTGAGGGAGGGCACCCTGAGCCCCCCGCCCTCGGGGTGCCCGCAGGCGATGCGGGACAGGGCTCTGAAGGTGCCCAAGCTGGTGGTGGTGCTGCCGTTGGGTGCCACCAGTGCCCTGAGCTCCTGCCGCAGCTCGGTGAGGCTGCTCATGGAGGAGACCTGGGAGGAGAGGGGTGGGGGGCAGAGGGACACCAAACACCACTGTGGAGGGCACGGGGGGAGGGAGGGGGGACACTTGCATGGGGAGCAAGGGATGGGGGTGCTACCTCCTCCATCAGGGATGCTGCATCCCGCAGGAAGGTGCCCAGGATTCCCACGGTGCCAGCGATGCCACCCATCTCCGAGCTCAGCTGTTCCTACAAGAGGGGGGCACAGGAAGGGGGTCAACACCTCCTTCAGGGAGCCCGGGGGTCTGCCCTGGCATCTTCCTGGCTGGACTGGGGGCTGGGGGCTCACCACCAGAAGCCGGGGGAGGTCGACCTGGGAGAGGAAGGAGCCCTCCATGGCACGGAGCTGGGTCCCGGGCAGGGCACAGAGCTCTCGCTGCAGGAGCTGGGTGGAGGCAGTGTCGCTCCCCACCAAGAAGCCTCCCAGCTCCGAGGCGTTGCAGACCACAGCCTTCAGCGGGCGGCCAGTGCCCACCAAGGAGAGCTGGTGGGAGAGGGATGGTCGTTCCCTGGCCCCCAGTACTGTGGGCACTGGGAGGAGCGGGCACCATGCTGAGACTCACGATGCGGGGGCTGAGCTGGGCACTCATCAGCTCGTCCACCAGCGCCGGGGGCAGAGATGTGTTGGTCTGGAGGAACTGTGAGAAGGTCTCATCCTTTCTCAGGTAGTCCCTCACTGGCAGAGCTGGGGGGCACAGGGGTCAGCCGGAGGGTCTCACTTCCCCAGCATCCCCCCATCCCCCCTTCCCCAGTGCTCACCCCTCCACTGAGCTCCACTCCCCCAGAGCTGGCGCAGGGTGGGCAGGAGCTGGGCGAAGCCACGCAGGAGCCGCTGCCCCTTGGCATGGAGCTGGATCTGCTGGGCTTCAGCCAGCAAGCGGGAGAGGCTGGGGGTGAGGGGAGGCACAGGGTGGGTGGTGAGAGCCTGGCACAGTCCAGGTATGCCCCACAGCCCCCTGGCCCCTGCCACTCACATGGAGGCATCAAAGTTGCCCACCGTGCCCGGGGCCTCTCCAGGTGTGGGGTGGCGAAAGCAGGGGTTGTTCATGTTGCAGATGATGCCCTGCAGCCAAGGCAGGGTTCCAGCAGAGGGCAGGGCCTTGTTAGGGAAGTGACCTGAGAGAGGAGGAGAGTTGGGGCCAGGGGGAGCAGTGTGGGACCCCCAGGGCCATGCACACATCCAGTGAGCTCTTGGCTCACATCCAGCTCCAACATTGGTCACCCCCAGTGCCACCAACCCCGGGGCCCACCGGGTTCCCATGTTGGAGGGTCTCCAGCAGGCACGGGGTGAGGCTTTGCCAAGCCAGAGGATGGCTCAGTGGGCATGGGGCAGCTGCTCCAGAGGGCACAGGATACTCACACTCATGCTGCTTGAAGGGGGGGTGAGATTGCCGCACCGAGATCAAGATGAAGAAGAGGAAGAGGGGCCACAAGATCTCGATGGCCAGCTGGACCTGCAGGAGACCCACAGTTGCAGGGGGTCCCTGTCCCCATCAGTGCCCAGGGCTCTGTCTGCCCCCACATCAGCACCCAGTGGCTCCAGGCACCCTCCCACCCGGGTAGCCACTCACCCGCTGCCGCCGGCGGTAGGTGAAGTTCTTCCAGAGCAGCAGTCCCAGCTGGGTGCCAACAGCCATGGTGGGGTGTGGGGGGGCATGTACCCTGCACCCCACTTGGCTTCAGCTGTGGGTGAGAGTGGGCTGGGTCACTGTCGAGCTAGGGGGTGACGGTCAGGACTTCACTTCCCTCTGGCTCAGGGCTTATGGCACAAGAGGCAAAGCGCTGGGCACGAGGCTGAGCTCCGGGGTTGGCAGGATCCAGCCTGGCATTCCTGCTGCAAAGCTCCTTTCCGGAGCAAAGCCCTCAAATCTCATCCCTTTCCCAACCAAAAGCAGCAAAAGCGGGCACGAGCTCTGCCAGCGCAGAGAGGGAGCCACATCACACCCTGTGCCCAGCACGAAGAGCAGCTGGGCACCACAGCACTGCTGCCACAGGTGTGGCTCCAACCCCCGGAGAGCCCCGGGCGGGGCTGGGACCTGCCCATGCCGCAGTTTCCCTGTGTGAGGGCCGTGGCCGGGTGAGGTCTGGGGCTTCTGGAGAGACCCTCAGCACCCCAGGAAAGGAAACTGCCCCACTAGGCTCCCGGCATGAGCTCAGACACCATAGATGCCCACCGAGCTGTGTTAGGACCCTGGCAGCTTTTTCCCCGACCCATCCCCAGCCCCGTTCTGGTGAGCCCCAGTGCCCAGCCAGCTCCTGGAGCTTTACTTGCCCCTGGACAGGAGCCAGCAATCTGCAGCCCCCCTAGGACCTGGCAGCAAAGTGTTGGCCTCTGCCTTCCAGCCACACAGGATGGCTTCATGCCAAGGCAGAGAGGTGGCACGACCGAACTCGCAGCTTCCTGCACGGTGAACACCCACGCCCCGGGAAAGCCAAGCTCCAGAGCTGCCCCCCCCAGTCACTGTGAGCTCAGGATACTCTCCCAGGACACCCCTGCTACCTGTCCCACCAGCGTGGGGCAGTGGCTGAGGCTGCAAACTCACCCAGCTGCCCTCCTCTCTCCTCCTGAGCCCTCCAAACCTGGCCAGGCTTGGGCAGGAGAACAGGCAGGGAGAGAAGGCAGGAGAGTGGGCAGGGGAAGAGGCAGGAGGGTGGGCAGGAGAAGAAGCAGGAGGGTGGGCAGGAGAGGAGGCAGAAGGGTGGGCAGGAGAGGAGGCAGGAGGGTGGGCAGGAGAGGAGGCAGAAGGGCGAGCAGGAGAACAGGCAGGAGGGCGGGCAGGGGAAGAGGCAGGAGGGTGGGCAGGAGAACAGGCAGGAGGGCGGGCAGGGGAAGAGGCAGGAAGGTGGGCAGGGGAAGAGGCAGGAGGGTGGGCAGGAGAAGAAGCAGGAGGGTGGGCAGGGGAAGAAGCAGGAGGGTGAGCAGGAGAACAGGCAGGTGATGGCTGCCCACTGCCACTCTGCCCGTACCCAGGGCTAAGCCAGGGCCCAGATAAGCGGGCACCAGGCAGCAGGATTAGGATCCCGTCTGGGAAATCCGGTTAATCAGCCTGTAGGGCCAGACACGAGTGGGATCCAGGGGGGATGATTCCTCTGAGGGGGGTACCAGGGTTTGCAGACATCTGTGCCACCCAGCCGGGCTGCAGTGGAAGCCGGGGGGGACCCAGTGCCCCAGCCCTGGGAGGTGTCTGCCAGTGTGGGGGTGACGCTGGGGGACAGAGGTGGTTGGTGCCGGGACCGGGGGCTGCTGCGGGCCTTCGGGGTGCCCGACCGGGGGCAACGGCTCTTCCCGGGATAAAACAACCTCAAAACCACGGGATCCTCCCAGAAAGGGACTCGCGTGGGAATCTGCTCACTCATCCCACGGGCGGCAAACACGCCCCAAAGCTGCAACCGGGAG
The DNA here is from genome assembly GCF_027791375.1 of Indicator indicator. Lineage (NCBI taxonomy): Eukaryota > Metazoa > Chordata > Aves > Piciformes > Indicatoridae > Indicator > Indicator indicator. The sequence goes on from NW_026539189.1 coordinate 411,978, forward strand.
CACGGCGATTCCCTCCAAGCCAGGCAGCCCACGGTCCCGGTCCCGGTCCCGGTCCCAGTCCCGGTCCCGGTCCCGGTCCCGGTTCTGCCTCACCTTGCTCTGCGCTGGGCGGGGGCAGAAGGACCCGGGAGGAGATGATGGGGACAGGTTCGGGGGGTACATGGACAGACCCAGGGGGATGACGGGGACATGGGAACAGCCCCGGGGGCACATGGGGACAGGCTTGGGGGACGTGAGGACATGGGGACAAGCCGACAGCGGACGCGGACATCTCTAGGGGGGATACAGGGGCAGCTCGGGGGGACACGGACAGTCCTGAGGGGGATATGGAAACAACTTGGGGATGGGGGAACTGGGACAGTCCCATGGGTGATACGAGGACAGCTCGGGGTGGGGGGGACACGGAGAGCTCCAGGGGGACACGGGGACAGCCCCGAGGGGGGAGGGGGTCTGCGGACAGCCCCGGGGCAGGACGGCGCCGCCGCGGAGCCGAAGCCCATCCGAGGCCGGCAGCCGCCGGCACAGCCCCTCCCGCTCCCGCCCCACGGAAGCAGCCCCCGGCCCGGGGGGACCCCCTTTACCTGCTTACAGCCGCGGCCCCTTTAAGAGATGCCGCGCGCTCCGCCGGGCTCGCGCCTGGGCCCCGCCTTCCCCCGTGACGTCATGGGAAGATGCTCTTAAAGGAGACCAAGCGAATGGGGATTGGGAGGATGATTGTTAGAGGGGGTGGGGAGGAGCCTGTGTGTGTGTGTGTGTGTGTGTGTGTGTGTGTGTGTGTGTGTGTGTGTGTGTGTGTGTGTGTGTGTGTGTGTGTGTGTGTGTGTGTGTGTGTGTGTGTGTGTGTGTGTGTGTGTGTGTGTGTGTGTGTGTGTGTGTGTGTGTGTGTGTGTGTGTGTGGTGTGTGTGTGTGTGTGTGTGTGTGTGTGTGTGTGTGTGTGTGTGTGTGTGTGTGTGTGTGTGTGTGTGTGTGGTGTGTGTGTGTGTGTGTGTGTGTGTGTGTGTGTGTGTGTGTGTGTGTGTGTGTGTGTGTGTGTGTGTGTGTGTGGTGTGTGTGTGTGTGTGTGTGTGTGTGTGTGTGTGTGTGTGTGTGTGTGTGTGTGTGTGTGTGTGTGTGTGTGTGTGTGTGTGTGGTGTGTGTGTGTGTGTGTGTGTGTGTGTGTGTGTGTGTGTGTGTGTGTGTGTGTGTGTGTGTGTGTGTGTGTGTGTGTGTGTGTGTGTGTGTGTGTGTGTGTGTGTGTGTGTGTGTGTGTGTGGTGCTGGAGCCCCCGACCCGACCCGATGGTCCTCCACTGCCCTTCCCCTCCTGCAGAGCTCTGTCCTGCCACACCTATGCCACACCCCCTGCCCCGCCCATGCCACACCCTGTCCCTTCCCACGCCACACACATGCCACACACTGCCACGAGAATTGGTCCCCTCGGGAGCCCCACAGGGCAGCAGAGCCCAAGCCATGGGTGGGCTGAGGACCCCTCCCCGAGGGGACCAAGGTAGTGGGCAGGGAGAACAAACCCCCAGACCCTATGTTCCTACCATACAGGGTCCCCAGGGACAGACCCCTCACCATCAGGGCCCCTGGAGCTGTGGCAGCCTCAAGGTGGGGACACTGGGGAGGTCGTTGGGGTGCTGAGGGGGCAGCAATAGCTACCAGAGAGGGTTCCACTGGCAGAGCTCGCTGAGTCATGCCATGGCAGCATCACCATGCTGGCAGCAGGGCACTGCCTTGGCTCACTGCCAGGGCACGGGCAGGGTCCCCTGGGAGTTGTGCTGAGCTCCTCCGGTTACGGTCTGGCTGGAGAAGTGGTGCTGACCTGGTCTGGATAGAACCTGCCTGGAGCAGTGGTGCTGACCTGGTCTGGATAGAACCTGCCTGGAGCAGTGGTGCTGAGTTGGTCTGGATAGAACCTGCCTGGAGCAGTGGTGCTGACCTGGTCTGGATAGAACCTGCCTGGAGTAGTGGTGCTGAGCTGGTCTGGATAGAACCTGCCTGGAGCAGTGATGCTGAGTTGGTCTGGATAGAGCCTGCCCAGAGCAATGGTGCTGACCTGGTCTGGATAGAACCTGCCTGGAGCAGTGATGCTGATCTGGTCTGGATAGAACCTGCCTGGAGCAGTGGTGCTGAGTTGGTCTGGATAGAACCTGCCTGGAGCAGTGGTGCTGAGTTGGTCTGGATAGAACCTGCCTGAAGCAGTGGTGCTGAGTTGGTCTGGATAGAACCTGCCTGGAGTAGTGGTGCTGACCTGGTCTGGATAGAACCTGACTGGAGCAGTGGTGCTGAGTTGGTCTGGATAGAACCTGCCTGAAGCAGTGGTGCTGACCTGGTCTGGATAGAACCTTCCTGGAGCAGTGGTGCTGACCTAGTCTGGATAGAACCTGCCTCCCCTTGCTCTGGGGTAGTGGTGCTGAGCTGCTCTGGTTACATCCCGGCTGTCGGCCTAAGCAGGAGGATCACAGCTCCCTGAACTGCAGCTTTTCACCCCAAAAGGTAGATCTGTGCCTGGACAGGACCACCAATGAGCACAGAGCCACCACAGCCACCTGGCCCACCTTGGGGGGCCCGCTTGGGTTTGGGGTCTGCAGGTCAAGGGGATGCTGAGTGCCAGCAATGCCCAGCTGGGCTCCATGGCATGGCACAGTGTGTCCTCTGCAGAGCTTTTTATTGCCCACGCTCAGGACCCACGCACGGTGGCACCGCAGCAAGTTCCCAGCTCCCACTCACCCCTCCAGGGCACACAGCCCCACGGCCTCCCCATGCTCCGGGGTCTCACCCAGGTGTGCAGCAGCTCCCACCTGCTCCTGGCACCGAGACCCTCCCCCCCAGCACTGACACAAAGAGCATGCACCAGAAACTGGCTCCAGATTAAGTTAAAAAGCCTTTTTTTAATATATATATATATATATATATATATAAAACAAAGGTTCAGCATAAGAGCATCTGGATCAACCCCCCCAGGAGGTGATGGAGCTGGTGGGCACAGAGAGATGAGCTGGGCACAGAGAGGAGCTAGGCACAGAAAGGAGCTAGGCACAGAGAGGGGCTGTGCCATGCGCCAGCATTCCTTGCCCCACTGCCCTGGCAGGATCCTGTGGTGCAGGATGCAGCCACCAGCATCAGCCTTGGCTCCAGCAGGCTGGGTGATGGCATTGCTGTGGCTCCTGGCGTGCCAGGGATGCCAGCTGCCAGCCCTCAGCCTCTGAGCCTTGGTCCCTAAAATTCTGCCAAAAAAAAAGAAAAAAAAAAAAAGAAAAGAGAAAGAAAAGAAAAAAGGGAAAAAAGGAACAAAAAAAAAGAAAAAAAAAAAGGCATTTCCAGTTTTGCTTCTGGAGATCAGCCAAGAGTGCAAGCCTGCTAGCAGTGCCCCCTCACACTCAGTGCCCAGGATGTGCCCCAGCAGCCCTCTGGCCTCCCCCCACTCCTGGGGGGGGGCTCTCTCCTGGTTGTGCTCCTACTGAATCCCTCTGCCTCAAGCCCCTCTCCTCTGCAGAGCTGAGTCAGGTCCTGCCAGCGTGGGGATGAGAAGCAGCACTGGGGGCACCCTCTGGGTGAGTGACCTGGGTGGGCATCGTGGTGGGCACCAAGTGGGAATGCATTGTCTTGGCTGAGTGAGGGGAGCCAGCGTCCACTGCTGGTGCTGGGGCATCTGCTGCCTTCCCATGGGGGCTGTGCTGTGGTCCTGGGAATTCCACAGGCCTGCAGGAAGCAGCTGGCAGAGACCTTTTATTTCCTTGCTCAGGCAAAAAAATGGATTCCTTTCAAAATTAGAAATCAAATCAAATTAAAAAGGAAAAGAAAAATCCAAAAAGGCTTCCAAAAAACAAAACAAAACAAAACAAACCACCAAGAAAAAAAAAGAAGGAATGATGAAATTGGAGGCTGGAATGTTGCTGGCGGAGGAGGCTGTATACAAGGTGGGGTGAGGTGGGGCTGGGTGATGTCCTGCTCAGGAGAATCATAGAATCAGAGAATTGTCAGGGTTGGAAGGGACCTCGAGGCTCAGCCAGTTCCAACCCCCCTGCCATGGGTAGGGACACCTCACACCACAGCAGGTTGCTCACAGCCACCTCCAGCCTGGCCTTAAAAACCTCCAGAGATGAGGCTTCCACCACCTCCCTGGGCAACCTGTGCCAGGCTCTCACCACCCTCGTGGTGTAAAACTTCTTCCTCGCATCCAATCCCAACCTCCCAATTCTAGTTTTGTTCCGTTCCCCCCCAGTCCTCTCATTCCCTGACACCCCCAAAAGTCCCTCCCCAGCTTTCTTCAGTAGCTCTCCTCCTCCTCCCTGTAGTAGTGGTACTCAGGGGGGTCCCCGCTCTGCTCGCAGGTGGCGTTGGCCACCTCGCCCTGGTTGCCCTGTGGGCAGTATTTGGGGTCGTAGATCTGGCGGCCGAGGCCGAAGACTTGGCCACTCTGGTTGGCACCCAGGTTGGAGCCCATCTGCAGGGACATGCAGGAGCTGTCGCACTTCTCCGTCCCCAGCTTGGAGTCGTAGATGTGTCTGCGGGTGCCAGGAGCTGTCATGCCCACCTGGAAGGGCAGGATGGATGGGGCAGTGCTCAGCTGTGGTCACCCCCTCCCCCCCCCCTCTCCACACACATTGTCCCTCCCCCAGCCTGGTGGTGGGACTCACCTGGCTGGCACACTTGTTGGTGCCCATCTGGAGGCTGATGGTGGAGTGGTCCATGGGTGGCAGGATCTGGTTCTTGGGGTCGTAGAGGTGCCTCCTGGTGCCGTAGGCTGTCATGCCAGACTGGCTGGCACATTTGTTTGTGCCCATCTGACAAGGGGAGTCAGGTGAGGACCGAGGGGTGCCCTGTGTGTCCCTTCTCCCCATCCCCCACACAGCCATGGGAGGGCACAGCCAGCACCCCCTGGCCCAGCCCAGGTGCAGCCTCTCGAGCCTCCTGCTCATCAAGTGCCCAGCACAGAGCTGAGATGGCCTCATGTCCTGAGGACACTTGAGGCACCTCAGGTCCCCTCCAAGCTGTTCTTGGGGCTGTGATGGCGCTGAGGAAGGGTCTGACAGAACTGTCCCCCCCATCACCCAGCACCCCAAGCCCACCTGCAGCCCGATCACACACTGCCCAGCCTTCATCTTGGCCTCATCGAAGTTCCTCTGCTGCTTCTCTGAGTACTTCACTCCGATGTCCACTCCGCTCTGCAGCCCTTTTGTCTTGGCCTGCCCGAGAGGGGTGGTGAGGAAGGAAGGAGGTCCCAGACCTCCCACCCACTTCCTGGGCAGGAGGAGCTCTGGGACCCCATAGGTATCACCCCAATCCAAAAGTCCACCCAGCAGGTCACAGAATCATAGAATCGTCAGGGTTGGAAGGGACCTCAAGGCTCAGCCAGTTCCAACCCCCCTGCCATGGGCAGGGACACCTCACACTAGATCAGATTGCTCAGAGCCACATCCAGCCTGGCCTTAAAAACCTCCAGGGATGAGGCTTCCACCACCTCCCCTGAGGGACTGTGCCCTCTCCCAAGGCTCTGGCCCCTGTGCTCACCATGCCTGCCAGTGCCAGCAGGGACACCTGCACCTGCGTCAGGTTCCCACTTTCAAAGAGGTCGTTGGCTTCAAAGAGGTCCACAGGGTTCATGCCATAGCTGGCCATGGCCTTGATGAAGTTGGAGAGGTTCTCGAGCTGGGGAAGGAGAGGGATAAGAGCCTGGTGAGTGACAGTAGAGGGGCCAGGGTGGAGCTGGGGCTCTGTGGTCACCTACCTGGTGCCAGTTCTGCGCTGAGCGGTTGATCTTCTTCACCGAGTTGGGCTGCAGCCTGTTCATCAGCCTGGAGCAGGGCAGAGGGGAGAGGGGGCTGCAGCAGGGCAGAGACCCTGGGCTGGCAGCTTAGATATCCCTTTAAGCACCAGGTGATCCCCCCCTGCCCCCAAGGTCCCTGCTGGTCCCCAGGGCTCCCCCCAGACATGAGCACTTTGAAGGACACTGAGCACGCAGCACCTTAGAGAAAACCTCTGGCTGCTGATAGCTTGGGGGGGGTCTCACCAGCATGGGCATGGCTGGGGCTGGCCCATTCTGCCCACCCCAAGGGCTGGCAGGGGTCCCTGGGGGGGTGGGTGGGACTCACTCGCAGAGGATGACTCCATCCTTCAGCCCCTTCTGGAAGTCAGGTCCTATCTGCTGCCCTGTCACGCTCTCGATCCACGTCCGCAGCTCTGCCTCCTTCTGTGGGTCATACTTCTGGGCCAGCTGGGAGGGGACAGCGAGGGGACAGCTCAGGTATGGCCCTAGTGTGCACCCCAAGCCCCTCGTATGGGACAGGAGCCACGGTGAGGTCTGGGAACAGCACTCCCATCCCAAGCACCATCTCCAGGAAGCCTTAAGGGGTGCTGGCATCCTGTCCCCAGCATCTGCACCCAGGTGGCCCCAGCCCCAGCGAGCTGGGGGGGTGAGATGGGCACAGTGAGCAGCTTGGGTGACCCCAGGATATTTGTTCAGACACGATTTCCTGCCAGGCAGGAACCCCTCTGGTAGTGGCAGGTGGTAAGAGGCTGTGAGGCTGTCACAGGGCAGGACATGTCCCCTCACCTCCAGCCTCCCACATCTCATCCATCAGCTGGTTTTATCCTTCTGATATGTACAGTCTGGGGAGCAAGGGCAGCCCCTGCCCCTTCCTCTGCCCATTCCCCTGCCCTTGTCCCTGCCTGGCACAGGGGACAGGAGCACCAGCAGGATGCTGCCATCAGCAGCTGGCACAGCTGGATCCAGTGCCCTGCCCGTGCAGCACGATGCCTGTCGTGCACTTCTGAACCTTCCCAGCAGGATGAAGAGGAATCACCCGAGGGGGCTGAAGGGAATGTCCCCCCACAAGAGCCTGTTCCTCCCTGTCCCCTGGAGCCCCGGGGGTCCCGGCCGGACGATGTTGTCCCCTCCGGCGGGGCCGAATGCGCCGCCCAGAGCCGCAGATTCCTCGGTCACCGCGGCTATGCCAGGAATGTGGAACCTCCTCCCAAATGGAGACCAGCTGCCCAGCCCAGCAGCATCACCGGGAGCGTCCCCTCGGCCCTGGCCAGGGAGGGAAGGAAAAGGAACCCGGCTGGGGTGGGAAGGAGGAGGAAGAGCCTGGAAGACCCAAGCGCTGTTGCTGCCCAGTTCCAGCCCCTCCTGTTCTCAGCCGGCTCCTGCAGACGGCCACAAAGCAGTCACCAACCTCTTGCCCATCCTGTCCCTGGTGCTGGTACACACCAGGTCTGCAAGTCCCCAGGGACACAGGGAGACTCCGGGACTGGCACAGTCCGTGGGGGGGGCGATGCCAGCCATGCCCATGGGGTGCAGAGCTGCGGACCCATGGCGCCAGCCCAAAGGGGAAGCTCGACTGGTGAGGGGGACAGGGACAGTCCAGCCAAGCAGGGTCACACTCATGGCACCACGTGAGTCCCAACTAGGGGATGCCACCATCCTACCAGCTGATTTCCAGAGCATGGGCACACAGTGCCAGTTCCTATTCCTACCCACAGCCAGCACAGAGGTTTCTCTGGGCATGGAAGAGGGCAGAGGGGGCCAGGCCCAGCACAGATCCCACCACAGCTCAGTCTCCAAAGACTGGCAGGGACTGGGAGAGTGCCACTCGTTTAACTGGTTTCCAGTCGGTGATGTCAGCCTCCAGCAGACACACCGGGGCAGTTCAACTGGCTTCAGTCTTGCTGAATCAAGACGAAGATCCCAGGAGCTTGCAGCAGCAAGGCCCCGACGTGTGTCCATCCGCTCGGCACTGCTGCAGCCCAGCCCAGATGCAAGCAGGGACCCGTCCCTGCCCCGGGACCAAACACGAATTCCCTGCCAGGACGGGCAGGGAGAGCCCGGGCCAGCCACGGCCACCACATCACCACTGCCACTGCGTCCCCACAGCCGTGCCTAGCTCAGCCCCTTCTGCCTGCCCCACGCCTGTCTGGGCAGCCTCAGGGCTGGGGATGACCACAGCTCAACTTCTGCTCCCCCAGGGCCAGGCACAGCCCTGGCTGCTGCCTGTGCCACCACCCGGGGTGACAGAGTTCCTCAGGGCAGGGAACAGACCAAGGGAAGGGGCTGCTGCATCTCCCTGCTCCCCCTGGCCCGGCAGGCCCCCTGTGTTTGCAGTGTCCCAGCACCCCCTGCCACAGCAGCAAGGGGCACAGGAAAGTGGCACCTGGATGGTTGCACCCAGATGATGGTGCCCAGAGCCAAAAGCTGCACCCATTAGCACCCCTTGCTCTTGAGTTTTGGTGGAGGGAAGATGTCATCTGCACGGGCAGGGGGGTGCTGTCAGGCAGAGGGGTGCTGCCTGTACCCCGTGGCACCCAGCTTGTTTCTTGGGGTGTAAACAGACTGGCATTGGTTCCCCTTCCCCTTCCGGCCCTGGGGCAGCAGGAGAGTTGTTTGGGTACACGAGGCCTGGGTGGCTGAGGGTGACCTGGGTCCACCCAGGCTGGAGCATCCCACCAGGAAGCAGAACGTGGAGAAGCTTCGGGGAGCAGCAGCAAGAGGCGTGTGGAGCCGCGGGGCGGGGTCTGAGGCCATTGCCCCCCAGTCCCGAGTGTGGATGGGAACAGTGCCCCAAGGTTTGCCAGGGCCCAGAGGTGATAGCAGCCACTGCAAAGGCCTGGGTGTGGGGTAGGGGGCGAGGCAGACGACTGTACCCGGGACCCCGAGACACTTTCCGGGACCCTGTGGGCAGAGCCAAGGCACTGCGAGCCCAGACCCGGAATTCCCCCACCTCTCGGAGTGGGAGCCCCGGGAGCCTCAGCTCAGCATCCTCCCGGGGCCCCTGGTTCTTCATCTTCATGAGACCCCCAGCTCTCCGTTCTCCCGGGACGCTCCAGCTCTCCACTCTCGGTGGCACCGGGTCCTCTCTCCGGCTCCACACACGCACCCAGCGCACTTTGCGCACCGGGACCCCCGGGCTCTCCAGGACCCCGGAATGCAGCGTGGATCCCTCCCCGTCGCGGCACAGGGATGTTCGGCTCTCCAGGTTACCCGGGAACACCGGGAACCTCAGAGCCCAGCGGCCCCGGTATCCCCGATGCCCCCCGACCCCCGGACTCGACCCTGCCCGGTAGCATCGAGGGCCCCGGCGCTGCTCACCCGGTTCTTGACCTCGGCGGAGAGGCCATAGGACGGACCCTTGTTGAACTGATTGCTGCTCATGGCGGGGAGCGGGAGAGGAACCGGCACCGGAGAGGGACCGGAGCGGGACCGGAGAGGACAGAAGAGCGGGACGGGAGCAGGGACCGGGGAGCGGCGGCGCCGGGAGGGGCTGGGAGGGGGAGAGTGTCGGGCCCGGCCCCCCCGAGCTGATTGGACGGAGCCAAAATGCCCAAATAAGGGCAGGAGCGGCCGGATCGCGGCGGGGTCCCGTACCCCGACACCGGGACTCGGGGAGAACTTGGGGGGACCGGGAACCTGCGGGAGGCCGGGACCGGGGTTGGAGTTGGGGCTGGAACCGTCCCGGGCACCGTGGGCACAGCCCAGGACGAGGCACCCACGGCCACACGCCCACGGCCACACGTACGCGCACCCCCACCGACTCCTGCACGACCCCCGTCCAACTCCCCCCGACTCTCGGGGGCCGCCAGCTCCGGCTCCCACTTGGGTCTGGGTCCGTGTCCGTCCCCGTGTCCCGCCCCGGCTGCTCCCCGCCCACGGGAGGCGGCCCCGCGGTGGGGTCCCGGAGATGAAGCGTGTTCTCCTCCCGCCTCCAGCAGCCTGGCGGGCAGCGGCCGGGACAGGGTCCGGCCGGGGATCCCCACCCCGGTGTGGTGCCCTGTCCCCTCCCGTCCCTCCCCCGGGGTTTATCTGCCGCTCCACCGGGTGCTCTCGTTGCGAGACTGCGTTACCCCGTGGGTGGGTGTCACAGGTGGGGGGCCCGTGGGTGCAGGGAGACCACAGGATGGTGGGGGGCAAGGTCAGGGCAGTGACTCCGGGTGTGGGGAGACAGCCATCCTGGCAGCACCATCAAGCCCACGAGGGGGTGCGCAGAGCCAGGAGCACCCCACGAGTGGGAACCTAAAAAGCTTTCCATCCCACTCACCCCTACACCCAGGACTTCCAGAAGCACCCTGTGGGACAGAGCTCATCCTCCTGGGACTGATGGACACCCCCAAAGAGGAGTTAAACCCCCCAGAGGCCCTGGGGGGGGGGTGGGTGGGTGTTGTGTGTCCCACGTGGGGTCAGTCCGTGTGCTTTGGTGACTCTTGCTCCCCTCCCCCCCCATCCCTCCATGCAGTCCTGGGGTGCAAGCACTGGAACTCGCCCTGCAAACAGCACCCTGCGAGCCCCCTTAACCCGGGGCATACTCTCTGCGAGGCCAGAGACAAGCCTGAGCCCCCCGTGACCCCGAGTGGCTGCTAGGGGTCCCCCTTCCCCCCCAGTCTGATGCCCTGGGTGCGCATTTCTTTGGCTTTTCCTGTTTCAGGTTGGCCTCGAAGCCGATGAGGAAATAAGGCAGCGTCACACGCGCGGTCCTGACAGTTGGCCCCGGCCAATGTGGCAGGCGCGGTGAGAGCAGCCCGGCGCTGGCAGCCAGGGGGCACGGAGGGGCAAGGGGGCTCAGCTCGGCCACCCCCCCCACCCCCACCCCCTCCCCTTTAACCATGTTCTCCCGGAAGAAGCGGGAGCTGATGAAAACCCCTTCCATCTCCAAGAAGAGCCGAGCGGGCAGCCCCGTCCCGCAGACCCTGCCGGTGAGTGTCCCACGTCCCCTCCCTGTGGGGACCGCAGGGAATGTGGGGTCAGGGCACTCATACGGAGCGGCTGGGAAGAGCCAAGGGGTGGCAAGGGGGGTCTGTGAGGAGGAGGAGGAGGAAGAAGAGGAAGGACCCTGCTCACTGGGCCTGGGAGCGGGGGGTTTTTGCTCTGGATAGAGAGGACGGAGCAGCAGCCTGGGGAGACAGGAGGGCAAGGGAGGAAAGGGTGGGCTGCAGGAAAGGGGCAGAGCAGCCCAACAGTGGGGGGCTGCAGACAGGGGGTTGGAGAGGGCAGAGCAGCCCAACAGTGGGGGCTGCAGCCAAGGGGTTGGGGAGAGCAGAGAGAAACCCCCAAACCTCCCGTGGCATAGGGGCGGGAGTCAAGGGAAACTCAGAGCTTGGGCAGCCCCCATGCCTCAGCCCTGCCATAGGTTTATTTACTCGTGGGCACTCCGCTGGCACTGGAGTGGTGCAGGAGGAAGCACCTCGCCTGAGCAGGGCCCCCTGGGCACTGCCCGCCCCGCGCCTGCGCCCCAGCCTGCAGGGCATGGGCAAAGACAGGACTGGCGAGGCAGGGCCGTGGGGAGCCAAGAGCCCACTCTTGGGTCCTTAAATGAGGGGCACCCATCCCTGTCGCCCTCCCCGCGAGAGGGGCCTATGGGCGGTGGACGGAGGGATGCTCGGTAGGGCGGCTGGCAGGAGGAGCTACAGCCCCTACTCGGCAGGGCGCCGCGGGACGGGCAAAGCCAACTCGCCCAAACGCTCCCTGGACTCGCTGCCCCACGCCCCCGCCGTGTGGCTGACGGTACGGCCGGGTACCCTCCCCGGGGGTGCCAGTAGGGAGGGACCCGGGGCTCCAGGACTGCTGTGTTGAAGGGGATGGAGAGAGGTTTTCAAAGCCGGGGTTGGAATTTGGGGTGGCCCTGCAGTGGTCTGGCTTGGCCCTAGGGTAGCGTGGGGGTGAGCTGTGCCAAGTTTGCGCCCCCCCCCCCCCCCCCCCCCCGGCAGCCCATGGCTCTTGGTTGGCTCTGCGTCTGCCCCACTGGTGGCAAAGATGGCATCCTGGCATCCGGCCTCACGGAGCTGACAGTGCCCAGCCAGGGATGCTGAGACTCAGCACACTCATGTCACCCCTGAGTGCCTGAGGGTTGCCAATGGGAGCTGCTGGAGGGGTGAGGGTGGGGAAGCCTCCCCATGCCACTGGGTGCCTGGCACCATGCAGTGCGCAGCCCCAGAAGGTGCCCATACCAACTCCTCCCTTGGGGGAATTGCACCCCTAGAAATTGGGGGTTCCCTCCGTGTGAAAAATATCTGCACAGCCTCCAGAGAGTGACCTGGGAGGGGTCCCTGTCCCTGTCCCCATCCCTGGCAGGGTGAGGGCTGTGCCCAGCCTGGAGATGGTACAGGCTGAAAAAGAGGAAGGGATGTGTGGGGCCAGATCCTGCTGCCGTTTGGCTGTGCCAGGGTTTCCAAGACCCCCCAGGGATGGGGAGCTCCAGCACGTTGGGCACAAGGCAGTGTCACCCACGTGGTCATTTTGTGCCCCTCAGGACAAACCCAGACCAACAGGAGCTGGCAGGGGCCAGTGAGGGTGATGGGGTGAGGGGGGCAATGGGATGAGATGAGTGTCTGTGCCAGCTCCTCACCGTGAGTCCCCTGTGCCAGGAGAGGTTAATCCACGGGAAGCTGGGGACTCTGGGGCAGTGCCATCTGTCAGGGGATGCCCCCAACACGGTGGGACAGTGTGGCTGGCAGACCAAGGCTGGCAAGTGCCCAAGCCGTGCCAGCAGCAGCTCTGTTGCTTTTTTCTTGCCGGGCAGAGTCTCCGGTTTCACCTTGCAGGTTCCTGAGACTGTCCCCAGCAGGTCCTACCCCAAGATGCCCTAAGGGTTGGAGATGCCAGGGAGGGCTGCACCTCATCCCCATGCAACAGCCAGGCAGGATCACCCTCAGGCTCTGCCAGGATGCCTGACTGGGGAAACTGGGGGACAACACAGCTGCAGGGACTGGCACCAGCCCCTCAGACAACAACCCGTCCCTCCAACTGGCATGAGGAGCTCCCAGGGTGTTGCCCTCTCCCAGAGGTCTCAGCCGTGCCCCCTCAGCACCAGCTGTGCCTGCCGTGCCCTCATGCTCACCCCTGCTCCCCAGGACCATTCCCGCAAGGACTGCCTGGAAGCTCCTGGCTCCAGCCTCGGGGAGCTGCCCCCTGCCAGCTCCAAGCTCAGCACCAGCCCCAGTGCCGTGGGCACCCTCAAGCGCCCCACCAGCCTCAGCCGCCATGCCAGCGCCGCCGGCTTCCCCCTCACCGCAGCGGGACCCCGGGCTGTGCCCAAGGGCCAGAAGACCCCCGCGTCCTGCAGCCCCACGGACGGAGGGGAGGGGCCCTTCATCGACACCGAGGACATCTCCCAGCTGCTGACAGATGTTGCCCGCTTTGCCGATGCCCTGGAGAAGCTGCGGGACGTGGTGCTGCGGGATGGTGAGTGCCAGGCTGCCCCCCCAGGCTCCCTGCCGGCCCCGGCGCCTCCCGTGCGGCGGTGCCAAACCACCCACCGCCGGGGCACCGCGGGCAGAGCACGGGAGCGTCCCGTCCCTGGGGACCAACCAGAGCCGTCAGTGTGGGGAGGGTCTCTTTCTCGGGCTAGGAGGGGTTCAGGACCCCCGGGGGAGCTGTGCCAAGCCCTGGTAGCCGGGGGCAGGGGCGGTGGGTGGCTGCTGGGAGCTCGGAGCCAGGATAACGCCGCTTCCTGCCCCCGAGCTATTTTCATCCGCCCGTTTTCCTGTTTACATTTCGACGGTGCCAGCTGCCTGCCGGGGGCCCCCAGAGCCCCTGCAGGGCACCGGCTATGGCCCCCGACCCACCAGACCACCCTCACCGCGGTGGTTGGCAGGATGGGGTGGATGCCCCAGCGTGGAGCTGGGTGGGCTGCAGGCAAAAGGAAGGGCATTGATGTCATGGTCCCTACAGCGGGGTGGGGGTGGGGAGGGGTCATATGGTGCCATGGTTTGGGTGCTGGCATGGCAAAGGTGTTGGTGCACCCCCAGTCCCTGTGGGAAATGGCAGTGCCCAGCCTGTGGCAAGGCTGCCAGCAGCATCCAGATCCATGGAAGAGCTGGTGGGAATGTGGCTGGGGTCTGTGCTTCTGGGGGTGCCCTGGGGTGGCAGCTGGGGGATGATGATGCTGCCAGGCCCAGGTTTGGGCACTGCAGGGCAGGGAGGAAACAGCTCTGAGGCAAACAGAGAGGTCCTGCTGCCGGTGCCACGCGGGGTCCATGGTTGGTGCTGGAGCTAGTTTGGGACTGCAGGATGGTGCTGTTCCCAAGCTGGGGAAAGACAGGGAGAGACTGAGGGATGCAGCTGGGATTTTGGAGAGCACAGCTTTGCTCTGTACCACCCAGCCCCATGCCCAGCCCTGCTGGTCTCCCTGCTCCAGGGGGGGGCCTGGAAATGGGAGAGGAAACAGAGCAAAGCCCTTCCTGACCCCGGGAGGTTCCTCATCTCCTAACAAGGCTGCCAGTGCCCATCCCTGAGCTCCAGCCCCGTGGAGGGAACAGTTCCCAGGGAAGAATCCTTTGGGACACAGTGAGCCTGGCTGGCTGGGGCACGGTGGCAGGAGTGACCTGGGCATCCCTCCGGGAGGCTGGGAGTGCCCTTCCGGCAGGGAGGGCAGGAAGGAAACGAGGAGGAAATTCCCAAACTGCTGCTTTCAAGGGAAAAAGTTACTGCTGAGGAAAAAAGAAATGCCTGAAAGGTTGAGCTGTAGCAGGCAGAGGACACGAAGTGGCTTTGGTCACGGGGACATGGTTGTGCCAGTCCCAGAAAGCCCCAGAACCAAGGGGATGAACCTCGTGGGACATGCCTGGGATGTGATGGATGGGAGGCCTTGAGGACAGGGAGATGGGGCAGGGATGCAAGACAGGGACACAGGGCAGTGTTTCAGCAACCAATCCCCCCCCCCCCCCACTTCTCTTGCAGACCCCAAGGAGCCCCCCCAGAGGCCACTGGCCCACGAGTGCCTGGGGGAGACGCTGCGCATCCTGCGCCAGGTCATCAGCAAGTACCCCCTGCTCAACACCCTGGAGACCCTGACAGCTGCTGGGACCCTCATCTCCAAAGTCAAGGGTGAGGTGATGGGGCTGGGAGCTGTGTCCTGCACCCTTCCAGCCCCAGGATGGGAGCTGGGGATTGCCTGGGAGGGGTACTGGGAAGGGTACTGGGAGGAGAGCTGCCCCTCAGACAGGCAGAGAGGTGAAGGCTCAGCTGCTGGCAGGGTTTGAGCTGGAACTCAGCTCAGCTCAGTTCAACCCAGCTCAGTTCAGCTCAGCTCAACTCAGCTCAGCTCAACTCAGCTCAGCTCAGTTCAACTCACCTCAGTTCAACTCAAATCAAGTCAGCTCAGCTCAGCTCAACTCAGCTCAGCTCAGTTCAACCCAGCTCAGTTCAACTCAGTTCAACTCAACTCAGCTCAGCTCGGTTCAGCTCAGCTCAGTTCAACTCAGCTCAACTCAGCTCAGCTCAGCTCAACTCAGCTCAGCTCAGTTCAACTCAGCTCAGTTCAACTCAAATCAACTCAGCTCAGCTCAACTCAACTCAGATCAGATCAGTTCCACTCAGCTCAGTTCAACTCAGCTCAGCTCAGTTCCACTCAGCTCAGTTCAACTCACCTCAGTTCAACTCAGATCAGATCAGTTCCACTCAGCTCAGTTCAACTCAGCTCAGCTCAGTTCCACTCAGCTCAGTTCAGCTCACCTCAGTTCAACTCAAATCAAGTAAGTTCAACTCAGCTCAGCTCAACTCAGCTCAGCTCAGTTCAACTCAGCTCAGTTCAACTCAAATCAAGTCAGCTTAGCTCAACTCAGCTCAACTCAGATCAGCTCAGTTCCACTCAGCTCAGTTCAACTCAGCTCAACTCAGATCAGCTCAGTTCAACTCAGCTCAGTTCATCTCAGCTCAGCTCAGTTCAACTCAGCTCAGCTCAGTTCAACCCAGCTCAGTTCAACTCAGTTCAGTTCAACTCAATTCAACTCAGCTCAGCTCAGCTCAGCTCAGCTCAGCTCAACTCAGCTCAGCTCAGTTCAACTCAGCTCAATTCAACTCAGCTCAGCTCAACTCAGCTCAGCTCAGTTCAACTCAGCTCAGTTCAACTCAATTCAACTCAGCTCAGCTCAACTCAGCTCAGCTCAGTTCAACTCAGCTCAGTTCAGCTCAGCTCAGTTCAACTCAATTCAACTCAGCTCAACTCAGCTCAGCTCAGCTCAGTTCAGCTCAGCTCAGTTCAGCTCAGCTCAGTTCCACTCAGCTCAGCTCAACTCAGCTCAGTTCAGCTCAGTTCAACTCAACTCAACCCAATTTCACTCAAACCCCAACCCAACATCCTCAATGTCTGAGCTGCGTCAGACACAGCAGAGCCCAGATCCCCAGCCTGGGGGTTTCCAAGCACAGCCACAAGAAAAAATACTTCCATAATGGGATCAGCAGCTCTGGTTGAGAGGAGCAGGGGCTGTGGGGCACAGATCCTGGCTGGGGCACCACCTGCTGCCCACAGTTACCCCAGAAGGGAGGGG
Organism: Indicator indicator; assembly: GCF_027791375.1. NCBI lineage: Eukaryota > Metazoa > Chordata > Aves > Piciformes > Indicatoridae > Indicator > Indicator indicator. The sequence continues at coordinate 428,220 of NW_026539189.1, forward strand.
GGTGGCTGCGCTAACCGCAGGCAGAGCACAACATTCTGCGTCACTGCTCTGCTTCCTGGACACCAAACAGCAACCACCAGAGCACAGGAAGCCTCGTGGTGGGTGGCAGGAGGTCTGCTGTGGGGCTGGCCCCATGCAGGGCTGGGCCAGAATGAGTTCAGCCCCTCCCCCCCTCCTCCTCACCACCGCAGTGGGGGTACAGCTCACCAGCAGCCCAGAGGAGCTGACCCGCGGGGTGCCAGGGTCTGCCCAGAAGCTCTGGTCAGCAGGGAAGGTGCCACAAGTGTCCCTTGGGCTGGGCATCTGCCAAGCCTGTGCCAGTTCTTGCTGCTGCTGGCAGTTCCTCTTTTGGAGCCCTCCTGGAGAAGCCATCCTGCCCTGGAATGGGGGCTGGAGTGCCATGGGGCAGGGGAATGGTCCATGGTTGGCAGCCCCTTCCCAGCAGCTCAGGGTAACTGGAGCAAAGAGAAACATGAGCCAAGTGCAGCTGGCAGGGAAGCCAACCCCAGGAAGAACACAGGGACAGAGCCCCTGTGCTGTGCTGGGGGAAATCCTTCATCCAGAGGGATCATCCTCTGCCCATCCTGCTCCATCCAGCCCAAGCCAGCCCCACAGCAGCGCTGAGAGCATCAGGAGCCAGCAGGGCTGAGGGCATCAGGAGCCAGCAGGGCTGAGGGCATCAGGAGCCAGCAGGACCTCCTGCTCACAGTGACAGTGTCCCTGCTTCCTCCTTCCCAGGTTTCCATTACGAAGCCAACAATGAGTCAGACAAGAGGGAGTTTGAGAAGGCTGTGGAGACCATCGCTGTGTCCTTCAGCAGCACGTAAGGGGCTCCTGGCCAGGCTTGCCCCACAGAAGGTCCCCTGGTGGATCCCCATTGCCCCCACCAGCCAGGCTGCACCCACACCCCTCATCCTCTCCCCTCACCCATGCATGGCCACACATGAGAGGTGTCCCGGGGGGTGACTTGGGGACAGAGTCACTCCTGCCATTCCCACCAGCAGTTTCTCCAGCACTGAGGAGGGACCCCAAAGCCTGCTTGAGCTCACAGGCTCCATCTCCCAGCCCCTCTTCAGTGCTGGGCCAAGCTCTGCTCCTCCACCCAAAGTGCCAACTGTGGAGCTGAGCTGATCCCCACTGAGCCCAGCACTGCAGCCCTTACTGCCCCTGGCCCTCACCCAGTCCATGGGGTGCAGGTCAGGTGCTGCTGGGTGGCAGCTCAGCATGGTGACATCCCCTGGCTGAGCCCAGCTGTGCTCCTCTTGTCACAGGGTGTCTGAGTTCCTCATGGGGGAGGTGGACAGCAGCACCATCCTCTCCATCCCACTCAGTGACCAGAACCAGGTGAGTGATGCCCTCTGCCTTTCTGTGGGGCTCAGGATGTGCCAGGGGGCTCAGACCTGGCTGGGCAAGGGGCTGAGCTCCCAGCCCCAGCTGTGGGATTCTCATCTCACCTCCAAGCCCAGTGGAGCTGTGTCTAGGCTTTGCCTGCTTGCTCCCATCCTCATCATCATCCCAGTGAGGTTGCTGAGACACTGGAATGTGTTGCCCTGAGAAGCTGTGGAATGCCTCATCCCTGGAAGTGTTTAAGACCAGGCTGGATGAGGCTTTGAGCAACCTGGGCTGGTGGAAGGTGTCCCTGCCTGTGTCAGGGGCTTGGAACTAGGTGACCTTGAGGGTCCCTTCCAGCTCAAGCCATGAAACCCCACCTGGCAGCTCCAACCAAAGGGCTCAGGAAGGGGCTGGAGCAGCTCTGTCAGCAGAGGTGCAAGAGGACTCTGGGTGCTCTCACAGCTCTGCCCTGGTCTGCTGTGTGCCCAGAGCCAGGCATTTCCCCAGAGGCATTCCCAATACCTCCTGGCCTTCCTGCAGAACCACAGGCTGGGCACAGCACACCTCCAGCTCCAGCAGAAAGGTTCCAGCAGTTCCAGGTTTCCAGCTGATCTCCTTCCCCTGTTCTGATCTCTCTCTTTCCTTTCCCAATTCCCAAAGCCCATGGAGAGTCTCTATGGGGGGATCCCAGGGCCTGGAGGAGTTGGCATGGGGACCTACGACACAGGTAAGAGGGTGCAGGACTCTGGGGGCAGGGTTTGTGGTGGAGGGTCCCCACCTGAGCAGATTGCCCATCAGGAGCATCACTGCCATGGTCCTGAGCTGCACACAGCTGCTGCTGGCACCAGGGGCAGGCAGGGCAGGTACAGAGAGGGCATCTGCACTGCCAGCTCATGGAGCTTGCAGGGCTAGGCCAGGATACCCTGGGGTTTCCCTGGCTGCCCCTGGGAACCCAAAGGTGTCTGGAGGCAGTGGGTACAGTTCAGGATCTCTTTTCCTCCTCCACCTTCCCTCCTGGTCCCATGCCAGGCCGACCTCCTGCTGAGGAAGTGGATGTGCTGCTGCAGCGCTGCGAAGGAGGGGTGGAGGCTGCCCTCCAGTACACCAAAAACATCTCCAAGTACATGAAGGACCTCATTGGCTACCTGGAGAAAAGGACCACACTGGGTGAGATGCTGGGGACAGTGGGGTGGGTCCTCTCCAGAGCAGGGCTGAGCCCTCCCAACCCCCCATGGCAGCACCACAAGAAACTGAGGTCCCCACATGCATGAGGCTGGGGGAGAAGGGGGCTGCAAGGGCAGTGGTGAGCTTCATTCCTGAAGTTCCTGATCTATTTCCCCAAAGGGTAACCCGAGCAGGAGGCAAATCCCAGTGTCCTGGAGGTCTTTTCAATTCCAACCTTTTGGGTGGTTTTTGTTTTGGTTTGGTTTGGTTTTTTTTCCCCAGAGATGGAGTTTGCCAAAGGGCTTCAGAAGATGGCAAACAGCTGCAAGCAAACCATCAGCCAGGAGGTAGGTCATAAAGCCACCAGGATGTGTCCCTGTGTCCCAAAAGGTACCCAGGATGTAGTCCCTGTGTCCCATAAGCCACCCAGGATGTAGTCCTTGTATCCCTAAAGCCACCAGGATGTGTCCCTGTGTCCCTAAAGCCACCAGGATGTAGTCCTTATGTCCCAAAAGCTACCCAGGATGTAGTCCCTGTGTCCTTAGAGCCACCAGGATGTAGTTCTTGTATCCCTAAAGCCACCAGGATGTAGTCCCTGTGTCCCTAAAGCCATCAGGATGTAGTCCCTGTGTCCCTAAAGCCACCAGGATGTAGTCCTTGTGTCCCTAAAGCCACCCAGGATATAGTCCCTGTGTCCCTAAAGCCACCAGGATGTAGTCCCTGTGTCCCTAAAGCCACCAGGATGTGTCCCTGTGTCCCTAAAGCCACCAGGATGTAGTCCCTGTGTCCCTAAAGCCATCAGGATGTAGTCCCTGTGTCCTTAGAGCCACCAGGATGTAGTCCCTGTGTCCCTAAAGACACCAGGATGTAGTCCCTGTGTCCCTAAAGCCATCAGGATGTAGTCCCTGTGTCCCTAAATCCATCAGGATGTAGTCCCTGTGTCCCTAAAGCCACCAGGATGTAGTCCTTGTATCCCTAAAGCCACCAGGATGTAGTCCTTGTGTCCCTGAAGCCACCAGGATGTAGTCCCTGTGTCCCTAAAGCCATCAGGATGTAGTCCCTGTGTCCCTAAATCCATCAGGATGTAGTCCCTGTGTCCCTAAAGCCACCAGGATGTAGTCCTTGTATCCCTAAAGCCACCAGGATGTAGTCCCTGTGTCCCTAAAGCCATCAGGATGTAGTCCCTGTGTCCTTAGAGCCACCAGGATGTAGTCCCTGTGTCCCTAAAGCCACCAGGATGTAGTCCTTGTATCCCTAAAGCCACCAGGATGTAGTCCCTGTGTCCCTAAAGCCATCAGGATGTAGTCCCTGTGTCCCTAAATCCACCAGGATGTAATCCCTGTGTCCCTAAATCCACCAGGATGTAGTCCCTGTGTCCCTAAATCCACCAGGATGTAGTCCCTGTGTCCCTAAAGCCATCAGGATGTAGTCCCTGTGTCCCTACAGCCACCCAGGCTGTCAGGCTGCCTAAGGAGCAGGCAGCTCTGGAGATCTCCTTCTGCATATCCCATTCCAGAGCCCGGAATGTGGCTTTCAGCAGCAGGAGGTGGCCAAGCTGAGCCTTGGGCTCTCCTTTCCTGACTCCTTGAGCCCACATTTGGGAGCTGGGTCTCAGGGTGCTGTGCTTTCCCCTCTCTCAGGCCAATATGCCCTTCCTGTCCATCTACCTGTTGGCCCTGGAGCAGGACATGGAGCATGGCACCTCGGTTCTGCAGGCTGCCAACACCCTTCAGAACCAAACCTTCCTCCAGGTGAGGGGACCTAAAGGCCAGCTCCAAGGGTCTTCTCCAGCAGCTGGGCAGTGAGGGGGGAGGGGGGGCTGGTGGTGGTCTTAGTCACAGGCTCACAGGATGTTGAAGGGGTTGAAAGGGACCTCCAAAAACCATCCAGTCCAACCCCCCCCTGCCATAGAATCCAGCACGGGTCACCCAGGAACACATCCAGATGGGGCTGGAAAGGCTGCTCCACAGAAGGAGACTCCACAAACCTCTCTGGGCAGCCTTCTGTAGCTCTTCCAGGAACTGGACTCCAGCTGCTGCTGGGCTCAGACGCTGCTTGGACTTGGCCTCCCCTGGCTCAGCAGCTCAGTGATCAATGCTGGGTCCTTCGAGGGGTTAGCTACAGGGTCTAGGAGAAACCTCCCGAGCCTGCAGGCAAAGCAAAGTCTTGGCAAGCCAAGCAGCACCTCCTGATCCATCTCCACCTCATCCAAGGCTGCTCTGCCTTCCCCTGTCCCCCTCCAGCCCGAGCCAAACTCATCTCCCAAGGAGAGCCACACTCCAGAGCCACCTTCCAGGGAGGGACCCCAGGTCCCATCCTTGCAGAGGTGACTTCTGCTCAGCTCGGGCTGGAGCAAACCACATCTGGCACTTGCCAGGCTGGAGATCTTGGCCCATGGCACCAACCCCTCCCAGTAACCGAGCTCAGATGTGCTGGGGAATGATAACAACGGCCAGGGGGAGCTTCTCCTTGCAAAGCCTTTGCAGAGGGAAGGGCTCAGGCCACCCTGGGGCTTGTGTCTCCCTCCTGCTCCAGCCCCTGGCGCTCAGACGCCTGGAACACGAGAAGCGGCGGAAGGAGATCAAGGAACAGTGGCACCGGGCACAGAGGAAGCTGGTGAGCACCAACCAGGCTGCATGGGCTGGCTCTGTGCTCCCCAAGCCCAGCCTGGGGCTCCCCAAGCCCAGCCTGGGGCACCCCTGTGCCATGCACCCTGCTGAGGATGCTGCACCTTGGCTCCTCTCCAGGAGCTCTTTCCGGGGGTGCCTCCGAGGTACTGGGGGATGCTGCAGAAAGTGGGGAGGGGGTTTGGGGGGTGCCAGTCCCCCTGCAGAGCTCAGGCCTCACCCTGGGTGACTGTTTCCTGCTGGCAGCAAGAGGCTGAGGGGAACCTGCGCAAGGCCAAGCAGATTTACATGCAGCGCAGCGAGGAGCACGACAAGGCCAAGTACATGGCAGTGAAAGCAGAGGAGGAGCAGCAGAACACCACCAGCAGCATCACCACCAAAACCCTGGACAAGAAGAGGAGGCTGGAAGAGGAAGCCAAGAACAAGGTAGGAACACAGAATGGTAAGAAACAGGGTTGGAGAAGGCCTCTGAGGTCATCCAGTCCCAACCAGCAACCCAACCCCACCATGGGCACCAAACCATGGCCACAAGTGCCATGGCCACAGGTTGCTTTGACACCTCCAGGGATGGGGACTCCACCACCTCCCTGTGTCAACCCCTGACCAATCTTACAGCAAAGAAATTTTTCCTCCTCTCCAACCTAACCCTCCCCTGGCACAATTCCAGGCCATTTCCACTCCCTCTATCACCTGATCCTGAGGAGAAGAGGCCAACTCCCACCTGGCTCCAGCCTCCTCTCAGGGAGCTGTAGAGAGCAGTGAGGTCTCCCCTCAGCCTTCTCTTGTCCAGACTAAACACCCCCAGCTCCCTCAGCTGCTCCTCCCCAGCCCTGTTCTCCAGACCCTTCATGACAGCTCTGGACTCAGGCTGAGCATCAGCTTGGCAAGAACCTTCTCACTCCTTGCTCAGGAGCAGCCCTGAGCTGAATGAACTGAAGGGAGGTTGGACCAAACCACCTTTAAAGATCCCTTCTAACCCAAACCATTCTGGGATTCCATGATTCTGTGACTAAACTCCTCATGGATCCTTGGATATGGCACAGGAATGCCTTGAGGGACAGGGTCCAGGTGCAATGAGCTCCTCTTGTTCTCCTAACCCTTGAACTCTTTCCATCTCTTGCTCTCCCACCTGCCAGGCAGAGGAGGCCATGGCCACCTACCGAACCTGTGTGGCAGATGCAAACACCCAGAAGCAGGAGCTGGAGGACACTAAGGTGAACTCCTTGAGGCAGATCCATGAAATGATCAAACAGAGCGACCAGGTCATCAAAACGGTGAGTGGGGCTTGCCTGGGACAGCCCCAGGGCAGGGGGTGGCCATAGGCTACTCAGGAGGGGTTCAGAGCTGCCTCCTCAGCAGACCTGGCCCAGCTGCCCCTATTCTAGGTGAGGTGCAGGTGGGTGTAGAGCTCTCCTCATCCCCATGTGCTCTGAGAAGCCCAAGGCTCAAGGCTGCAGACCAAGCCCTGTTCTCCAGGCTCTGTTCCTCCTGGACAAGGCTCCAAAGAGACCTTAGAGCAGCCTTCCAGTAACCTGAATGGGGCTACAGAAGAGTTGGGGAGGGACTTTGGGCAAGGGCTGGGAATGCCAGGATGAAGGACAATGGCTTTGAGTTGGGAGAAGGGAGATTGGGACTGGAGATGAGGAAGAAATTCTTGGCAGTGAGGGCTGGGGAGAGACTGGCACAGGTTGCCCAGGGAGGTTGTGGCTGCCTCCTGCCTGGAGGTGTCCAAGGCCAGGTTGGGGGAGGCTTTGGGCAAGCTGTGGAAGGTGTCCTTGCGCATGGCAGGGGGGTTGGAACTGGCTGATCTCTCAGCTCCCTTCCAACCCAACCCATTCCACAATTGGCTCCCTTAACCCAGAGCTCCTCCTCTCCCTCCTCCACGCCCATCAAGCTCACATCTGCTTTCCTCTACCTTCTTTTCATTTGTTTGTTTGTGTGTTTGTTTTTTTGTTGTTGTTGTTTTGTCTTTAGGCCACCATCTCCTTCTACCAGATCATGCACATGCAGACAGCTCCACTGCCTGTCAACTTCCAGACTCTGTGTGAGAGCAGCAAGCTGTACGACCCCGGGCAGCAGTATGCCTCCCACGTGCGGCAGCTGCAGCGCGGCGACGAACCTGACATCCAGTACGACTTCGAGCCCTACGTGTCCCACAACGCCTGGTGAGGAAAGGAGCAAGCCCTCCACAGGGATTGCCAGTGCCCGCCCTTCCTTCTCATACAACCAGAGAAGTGGCAGGGTTGGAAGGGACCTCAAGGCTCAGCCGGTTCCAACGCCCCCTGCCGTGCCCAGGGACACCTCACACCACAGCAGGTTGCTCACAGCCACCTCCAGCCTGACCTTGAACACCTCCAGGGATGAGGCTTCCACCACCTCCCTGGGCAACCTGTGCCAGTCTCTCACCACCCTCATGGGGAAGGATTTCTTCCTAACATCCAATCTGAATCTCCCCATTTCTAGTTTTGCTCCATCCCTCCAGTCCTATCCCTACCTGACACCCTAAAAAAAATCCCTCCCCAGCCTTCTTGTAGCCCTCTTCAGATCCTGATAGGCCACCAGAAGGTCTCCTGGGAGCCTTCTCTTCTCCCAGCTCTCTCAGTCTGTCTTCATAGATGCTCAGCCATTGCCTCCCTTCCTTCCTGGACTCCAGGTCTCCCTTCACCCGGGCACGGAAGGGCAGCTTCAGCTCCAATGACTTCCCCGCAGCCGCCGGCTCCGATGGGATTGGGCTGCCCAAGGATGGGAGCAGCTTGGAAGGAGCCAAGGAGCAGCAGAGTGGAGCTGAGAGGAGAGGTGAGTTCAGAGCACCTGTGGCTGTGCAAGCTGCAGGCTGTGTCCTCCTCTCCACCTCCATGGGTGCCAGGCTGGGAGCCTTTCAGGCTGTTTCCTGGAGGACACAAAAGCAGCTCAGAAGGGATTTATGCTCTCTGGTGCTACCTAACAACCTTTCTCCTCCTTCCCATCCCTGCTTTCCCTTGCTGGTTGGGGCATCATGAGCCCACCAGGGACCCCTCACCAGATCCTTCACCAGCTTGCCAACAGGAATCCAAGCAGCTTCCTGCAGTAACCCCAGGGGTCTCCCAGGTCTCTCTCCTGAACCCAGGAACCAACCTCAGTGTGTTTGCTTCTGCAGGTGGGAGGGGGCACCAGGTCCATAAATCGTGGCCAACCTCTGTTGCTGAAGGTGGCAGCAGCCTGGATTCAAGCACAGGTAGATACCAACCACAGCCCAAGGCAGGCAACGCTTCCCCTTCTGATACAGTCGACCTAAAACCTGAGCCCAGCCTGAGCCCAGCCTAAGCCCAGCATCAGAGTTAGGTGGGACCTGCCCCTTTGTTAGCTGCCTCACTGTAAGCCTGGGAGGGGTGGACTGGCTGAGCCTCGGAGGTCCCTTCCAACACAAACCAGCTGCTCCTGTAACTGCCCTGATGTCCATCTCCAGCAGGCTGGGATGAAATGGGGGGGATGGGATGGATGGGATAGTATGGAGGGGATGGGATGGGATGAGATGGGGTAGTATGGATGGGATGGGATGGATAGGATTGGATAGGATGGGATGGATGGGATGGGATGAGATGGATGGGATAGTATGGTTGGGATGAGATTGATAGGATGGGATGGGATGGGATAGGATAGGAGGGATGGGATGGGATGGATTGGATAGTATGAATGGGATGGGATGGATCAGATGGGATGGGATGGATCAGATGGATGGGATAGTATGGATGGGATGGGATGGGGTAGGATGGATGGGATGGGGTGGGATGGATGGAATGGGATGGGATGGTATGGGATGGATTGGATTGGATAGGATGGGATGGGATGGATGGGATAGCATGGATGGGATGGATAGAATGGGATGGATTGGATTGGATTGGATTGGATAGGATGGGATGGATGGGATGGATGGGATAGTATGGATGGGATGGGATGAGATAGGATGGGATGGGATGGGATAGGATGGGATGGGATGGATAGGATGGGATGGGATGGGATAGGATAGGAGGGATGGGATGGGATGGATGGGATAATATGAATGGGATGGATCAGATGGGATGGATCAGATGGATGGGATAGTAGGGATGGGATGGGTTGAGATGGGATGGGATGGGATAGGATGGGCTGGGATGGATAGGATGGGATGGGATGGATAGGATAGGATAGGATAGGATAGGATAGGATAGGATAGGATAGGATAGGATAGGATAGGATGGATGGGATGGGATGGGATAGGATGGGATAGGGGATCTTTGGATCTTTCCACTGCACTGCCTGCAGCCTGCTCCACTGCCCAGGCACAGACAGCCCTTGGTTCCCTCCCAGTCTCTCACGCTCTCCAGAGGTGCCCCAGCTGCACAAGGCAGATGGCTGCTTGCTGTGGGAGTTGGCCACCAGCAGCAGAGGGCACTCAGAGGAGCAGCAGCTTGGGCAGCAGCACCACTGCCCTGTGGGGTTTCTTTTGCCAGGTGAACTCCAGAGGCTCTCTTCCAATGGCACCATGTCCTCCAGTGAGGAGCTGGAGGAGAAGGATGAGACCAGCACCCCCTTTGAGCAGAGTAGGTGGCAGTGGGGGGGAGGGAAAGAATCAGGGAATCACTCCATCCTTGGGGTTGGAAAAGACCTTTGAGATCATCAAGTCCAGCTCTGCCAGGTCACCACCAAACCACATCCCTCAGCACCACATCTCCAGAGCTCTGAAACCCCTCCAGGGATGGAGATACCACCACCCACCCTGGGCAGCCTGGGCCAAGCCATGAGAGACCTTCTAGGGAAGAAATGGTTCCTCCTGTGCAACCTAAACCTCCCCTGGGGCAATGTGAGGCCATTTCCTCTTGTCCTTGGAGAAGAGACCAACCCCACCTGGCTCCCACCTGCCTTCAGGGAGCTGTGGGGAGTGGGGAGGTGACAGCCACGCCCCTGCTGCCCACCCCCACACCATGGCAAAGCTAACTGCAGGGTGACCTTTCCCAGACTGGGCAGTTTTGGATGCAAACCAAAACAACTGCTGGGAGGAGGATCCCTGATGGTGAGGCACCACCAGCAGTCCTCTACTCAGGGATGAGCTCTGCCCAGAGCCATGGGGATGGATGTGCCAGGGGGCAAGCTGCTTGTGAGGTTGCTAAAGAGCTTGTGTCTGCCTTGTGACCACCCCCCCTCTGCTCAGGCTCTGCTTAACCTTCACCTTACCTCTGGGCAGGGCTTGGAGCAACCTCCTCTAGTTGCAGACATCCCTGCTGGCTGCAGGGAGCTTGGACTAGATGAGCTTTAAAGGTCTCCCTTCGAGCCAAGCCGTGGGATGCCATGATGCAGGCAGGTGCCCTGCCTTGTGTTCTGCTTGTAGGCATCAATGGGATGACCTCAGAGCTGGCAGCTCCCACGGGGCCCTTCCGAAACGTTGGCTTGTCCAAGGCTGCCCAGACCCACAGGCTGAGGAAGCTGCGAGCCCCTTCCAAGTGTCGGGAGTGCAACAGCTACGTCTACTTCCAGGGAGCAGAGTGTGAGGAGGTAAAGCTGGGAGGGGTGGGAAGAGCAGGAGGGGTGGAGGACACGTCCCATGAATGGGGTGAGCCCAGCTCTGCCTGCAGCTCCTGTGGTGGCTGCCCCCAGATGAGAGCTGCAGCTCTTCGCTCAGGGCCGCAGCTCTGCAGCAGCAGCTCACAGGATCGTCACAGAGGCACAGAATCAGAGGCACAGAATCACAGAATCAGAGTCACAGAAGCACAGAATCAGTCACAGAATCAGTCACAGAATCACAGAATCAGAGTCACAGAGGCACAGAATCAGAGTCACAGAATCACAGAATCAGAGTCACAGAGTCACAGAATCACAGAATCAGAGTCACAGAGGCACAGAATCAGAGTCACAGAATCACAGAATCAGAGTCACAGAGTCACAGAATCACAGAATCAGAGTCACAGAATCAGAGTCACAGAATCAGAGTCACAGAATCAGAGTCACAGAGTCACAGAATCACAGAATCAGAGTCACAGAATCAGAGTCACAGAATCAGAGTCACAGAATCACAGAATCAGAGTCACAGAATCAGAGTCACAGAATCAGAGTCCCAGAATCAGAGTCACAGAGTCACAGAATCACAGAACCAGAGTCACAGAATCAGAATCACAGAATCACAGAGGCACAGAATCAGAGTCACAGAATCACAGAATCAGAATCACAGAGTCACAGAATCAGAGTCACAGAGTCACAGAATCAGAGAATCAAAGAATCACAGTCCCAGAATCACAGAATCAGAGTCACAGAATCAGAGTCACAGAATCACAGAGTCACAGAATCAGAGTCACAGAATCAGAATCACAGAGTCACAGAATAACAGTCACAGAGTCACAGAGTTAAACATTCAGGTTGGAACAGAGCCTCAGAATCACCAAGTCCAACCCAGAGCCCTGCTCTACAAGGTTCACCTCTAAACCCCAGCCCCAAGCACCACATCAAAACCACCTTCAAACACCTCCAGGGTTGGGGGACTCCACCACCTCTCTGGGCAGCACTTCCTGCTGGGCCACTCTTGCTGGGAAAAAAATCTTCCTACTGTCCTGTCTAAACCTCCCCAGTCATAGCTTGAGGCCACTGACTCTTGTTCTCTTGGAGTCCCCATCCCTGGAGGTGTTCAAAAAAAGCTTAGATGTGGCCCTTGGAGCCATGGTTTAGTTGTCAGGAGGTGTTAGGTTTTAGGTAATAGGCTGGACTTGATCTCTGAGGTCTTTTCCAGCACCAACCTCTCCACAACCTCCTTTCAGGGAGCTGTAGACAGCCAGGAGGTCTCCCCTCAGCCTCCTCTGTTTCACACTAACCATCCCCAGCTCCTTCAGTTGCTCTCCATCAGATTTATTCTCCAGGCCCTTCACAGCTTCCTTGCCCTCCTCTGCCCTGGCTCCAGCACCTCCACATCTCTCTTGGATTGAGGTGCCCAGAACTGGACACAGCACTCCAGGTGTGGCCTCCCCAGAGCTGAGTCCCAGGGGACAATCCCCTCCCTGCTCCTGCTGGACACAGCATTGCTGATCCCAGCCAGGATGCCTTTGGCTTTCTTGTCACCTGGGCACACTGCTGGCTCACATTCACTTGCTTGTCCATTAGAACCCCCAGGGCCCTTTCTGCCAGGCAGCTTTCCAAGCCACACTGCCCCAAAGTAATCCTGGTGCAGCTCTTCACTCAGTGTCATAGCTCTGCAGCACCAGATCCTGGTGCAGCTCTCCACTCAGTGTCACAGCTCTGCAGCAGCAGATCCTGGTGCAGCTCTTCACTCAGTGTCATAGCTCTGCAGCAGCAGATCCTGGTGCAGCTCTCCACTCAGTGTCACAGCTCTGCAGCAGCAGATCCTGGTGCAGCTCTCCACTCAGTGTCACAGCTCTGCAGCACATCCTGGTGCAGCTCTTCACTCAGTGTCACAGCTCTGCAGCAGCAGATCCTGGTGCAGCTCTTCACTCAGTGTCACAGCTCTGCAGCAGCAGATCCTGGTGCAGCTCTTCACTCAGTGTCACAGCTCTGCAGCAGATCCTGGTGCAGCTCTTCACTCAGTGTCACAGCTCTGCAGCAGCAGATCCTGGTGCAGCTCCTCACTCAGTGTCACAGCTCAGCAGCACCAGATCCTGGTGCAGCTCTCCACTCAGGGGTCACAGCTGTGCTGTAGAGACCCACCCAGGAGCTCTGACCTGCTCAAACTGTGGGTGCAACCCCAGCCATGTCTAAATTGTCTCTGGAAGCAGAGCTGCCAGCATGAGCTGGAGCAAGACCACCTTAGCTTGGCTGTCACCTGTGCTAGCAGGACATTGCTGTTTTGGGGAGGCCTCTGTGAACTTCACATTGCTGCTGCACTTCCCATTGCTCCTGCAACACCTCCAGGAAAGGCTTTTCCCTCTCTGCCATCAAGTGCCACAAGCTCCTCATCCCCCAAGTGCTGCTTGGTGTCTCTCGGCGGCTGCCCTTCCACCCAGCCCCACGCTGCTGGGTCTCACCTCCACCTTTTCCCTTGTGTTTTGCAGTGCTGCTTGGCCTGCCACAAGAAGTGTCTGGAGACCTTGGCCATCCAGTGTGGGCACAAGAAGCTCCAAGGGAAGCTGCAGCTCTTTGGCCAAGACTTCACAGCAGCATCTCGGAGCAGCTCGGACGGAATTCCCTTCATCATCAGGAAGTGCATCTCCGAGATCGAGAAGAGAGCCATGAAGACCAAGGTGACCAATTCCCCCTTCCCTCTTCCCTCTTCCCTCTTCTTCAGCTGAGCTGCCTCAGGCACCTTCTCTTGAAGTGATCTCCTGCCTGGGCAGGCAAACCAGCAGAGTGCTCTTCAGGTTGGTGGAGGCAGAAAGTCCCAAGTGACAAATTTGGCTCTGACGCAGCAGACTCTCACCCTGGAAACTCCCTCCCCTTGCCTCCCTCTTTCCTAGGAAGCAGGAATGATGCAGATGTCTGAGTGGGAAGGGGATGGCCCAGAATGACTTCTGAGAGGGATTTCCAGCCCCAGAAGGAGAGGGTGGGAGCTAGGGGGTCATGCACAAACATCTCTGCTCACCTCAGCTCCACTTCTCCTCCCTTCCTCAGGGCATCTACAGAGTCAATGGTGTCAAGACTCGTGTGGAGAAGCTTTGCCAGGCCTTTGAGAATGGGAAGGAGCTGGTGGAGCTGTCCCAGGCCTCCCCCCATGACATCAGCAATGTCTTGAAGCTCTACCTGAGACAGGTAAAGGTGCTGGAGATACCTCCTGGGAAGGGAGAGGAAAGGTGGCCAGAGGAACTGAGTCCCTGAGCTGACCCTGGCAGGAGGAATTCTGCCCAAACTGGGTGCAGACTGCTTTGAGAACCCTGGGAGTGGGGGTGCTGAGGGTCCCCCCCAGCTGGGAGAGGGCAGGCATGGAGATGGGACCATGAGCATGAGCTGTCTGTGGGTTTCCTGCTCTTCCCCAGCCCTTGCACAGCTCCCCCACAGCTGCTTTGTGTGGCTCCTCCTCCCCCTCCACCACCACCACCCAGCAGCAGCTTCGTGCCCACAGAACAGCAACAGAAACCCTGAGCCCTCCTCAATGGGGAACTGGGACCTCGAGAGGGGAAGTGACACAAAGAAGTGACCCAGCAAAGGTCACCCTGGGCAGCAGAGCTGGGGCTGGGATCACATCTCCTGAACAGGGCTCTACCCTTTGGGTTACCCTCTGGTGGGCTCAGATGGGTGCTGTGCCACTCAAGTCACCCTGTGGTGGGCTCAGATGGGTGCTGTGCCCCTTGGGTTACTCTCTGGTGGGCTCAGGTGGGTGCTGTGTCCACTTGGGTTACCTTCTGGTGGGCTCAGATGGGTGCTGTGCCCCTTGGGTTACCCTCTGGTGGGCTCAGGTGGGTGCTGTGCCACTCAGGGTACCCTTTGGTGGGCTCAGATGGGTGCTGTGCCACTCAGGGTACCCTTTGGTGGGCTCAGGTGGGTGCTGTGACCTGAGGGGGAGTGTCCAGCCTGAATCTCCCCTGGCACAACCTGAGGCTCTCTCCTCTTGTCCTGTCCCTTGTTGCATGTGAGCAGAGCCCAGCCCCCAGTGTGGCTCCAACCTCCTCTCAGGGAGCTGCAGAGAGCAATGAGGTCTCCCTCAGCCTCCTCTTCTCCACACTAACCCCCCCCAGCTCCCTCAGCTGCTCCTCCCCAGCCCTGTTCTCCAGACCCTTCCCCAGCTCTGTTGCCCTTCTCTGGACCTGCTCCAGCCTCTCAATGTCCTTCTGGGAGTGAGGGCCCCAAAACTGACCCCAGGATTCACCACCTGCTGCTTTCATGCTGCTTTACACCTTGGCCTCTCTACCAACCACCTCCCATCTGCTGGGGAACCTGCTGCTGTGCCCAGCCCATGCCAGGGCTTTTCTAGGGGCAAAAAGAGAACCTCTTAACCCTGACCCCACAGACAGCACCCATGGGATCATCAGAGGCAGCTTTTGGCTTGAGCTTCCCCAGCACAAACTGGCCAGGACAAAGGAGGTTGGACCTCCACCCTTCAGGAGAGGGAAATGACCTGAAATTGTGCCAGGGGAGGGTTAGGGTGGAGAGGAGGAAGAATTTCTTTGCTGCAGGAGTGGTCAGGGCTTGGCACAGGCTGCCCAGGGAGGTGGTGGAGTCCCCATCCCTGGAGCTGTTCCACAACCCTGTGGCCATGGCACTTGGGGCCAGGGTTTGGTGCCCGTGGTGGGGTTGGGCTGAAGGTTGGACTCAGTGATCTTGGGGAAGCTTTTCCACCCCAAACAATTCTCTGCTTCTAAGCCCTGGGGACGTGTCCTGGCTGGAGGAAGGCTCCAGGTTGCCTCAGCTGGAGAGCACAGGACAGGTCTGGGTCTCAGGGAGGTGGTGAGCCTTGTCCCATGGCTGTCCAGCTGCCCTCCAGCTGCCCTCCAGCTGCCCTGGTCTCCCTTTGCAGCTGCCAGAGCCCCTCATGCCCTTCCACCTGTACAACAAGCTGATGGGGCTGGCCAAGGAGAGCCTGCAGGGCACTGAGGCCAAGGGCAGGGGCGGGAAGGGAGGACCTGAGCTGGTGGACAAAGGAGCAGACACCGACAAGGTGGTGGTGAACCTGGTGCTGAAGCTGAAGGAGCTGCTGAAGGAGCTCCCCCGGGAGAACTTGGCCACCCTGCAGTACCTCCTGCAGCACCTGAGGAGGTGAGGAGGGCAAGCCTGGAGCCTGTGTGGGTGCTGGGGGCACCTTCCCTAGGCTGGGAAGCTGAATGCAGCCTCTCCACCGGCCCCACGCTGGTGGTGAGGACATCCCAGCCCTGCCCAGGGGGCTGCAGCTCCCAAAGCTCTTGTGTGCCACAAGATGTGGCCCTGGTGCTGCCAGCCCCAGCACCTCCAAGCCCTGCCTGTCCCCTTCCCCTCACGAGCTCCTCCTCCCCAGGATCGTGGAAGTGGAACAGGACAACAAGATGACCTCAGGCAACCTGGGCATCGTCTTTGGGCCCACACTGCTGCGCCCAAGGCCCACAGATGCCACCATCTCCCTGTCCTCCCTGGTGGACTACCCCCACCAGGCTCGCATCATCGAGGCTCTCATCATCTTCTACTCCACCATCTTCGAGAAGGAGCCCATGGCCCTGGCTGCCCCCAGCAAACACCCCACGGACAGCAGGGAGGAGGCAGCCAGCCCTGACCTGGTAGGAGGTCCCTGGGGAAGGGAGATGAGGTCCCTCAGGGGAATCGTGGAACTAGTCAGGGCTGGAAGGGACCTCAAGGCTCAGCCAGTCCCAGCCCCCCTGCCATGCCCAGGGGCACCTCACACCACAGCAGGTTGCTCACAGCCACCTCCAGCCTGGCTGCAAAAACCTCCAGGGATGAGGCTTCCACCACCTCCCGGGGCAACCTGTGCCAGGCTCTCACCACCCTCATGGGGAAGAACTCCTTCCTGACATCCAATCTGAATCTCCCCACTTCTAGTTTTGTTCCATCCCCCCCAGTCCTATCCCTCCCTGACACCCTCCAAAGTCCCTCCCCAGCTTTCCTGGAGCCCCCTTCAGATCCTGGAAGGCCACAAGAAGGTCTCCTGGGAGCCTTCTCCTCTCCAGCCTGCACAACCCCAACTCTCTCAGGCTGTGCTCACAGCAGAGCAGCTCCAGCCCTCTGCTCCTCCTCCTGGCCCTTCTCTGGACACCTTCCAGCACCTCCAGATCCTTCTTGTGGAGCTGGAGCAGATCAGCTGGGGGTCACCTTCCTGCAGCCCCCCCCAGCCCTGCCCTGCAGTGATGTTCCCCATCCCAGCTGTGCTCCATGATGGCTCCAGCCCCTCTGCAAAGCTGCTCTGGCTTCCTCCTTGACCCCACCTCCAGCCCCACTCCACCCTGCCCCAGAGCAGTCTCTGGGTGCCACAGGGTGGAGCCTACACACTGTGCCACCAGCACGAGTTGGGACTTCTCCATTTTCTGGAGCCACGTGTGGGTGAATGAGGAAGTTTCCTTCACCTCCATGCCCTCACCACTGCTCCTCTTCCTCCCAGGCCAGCCCAGGCTCCCAGGCTGCAGCTCCTCCCGGCAGCGTCTCCTACCTGGAGCTGCCTTCGGAGAAGGGCAGTTCGGACTTCAGCACCGATTCCTTCGCAGGTGAGCGAAGGGCACCTCCTGGCTGCTCCCCAGCCGGTGCCGGTCCCTCGGGAGCTGGCAGGGATGGCGCCGGCGGTCGTCCCAGGGAACCCTTCCCCCGTCCGGAGCGGCACAGCCTGCGGGCAAAGGCTGAGGGCTCAGCCCTGGGCTCCTTCCCTCCCGCAGAGCCTGGGGACCGCTCCGTCGACTCCGACTCGGAGCTGGAGGACGCTGGGGAGCTGCTGGGTGCGGACCCCCGAGCGCAGCTGATGAAGCAGGAGAGCGAAACCAGCACGGACGAGGCTCAGTTCTGCGAGGAGGGCAGCGAGGGGCAGCGGAGCCGCAGCTGCAGCGTGGGGCAGTCGGACACGGAGGGTCCTGCTCCGAGCTGCTGCAGCCCCCCGGGGGAGGAGCAAAGCGATGCCGAATGACAGCCGAGAGCCTCCTGCCTGCCGCTGGCATAGACTGTGCCAGGCCAGCCCCACAGCCGTGCCTGCTGCTGGCATAGACTGTGCCAGGCCAGCCTCACAGCCGTGCCTGCTGCTGGCATAGACTGTGCCAGGCCAGCCCCACAGCCGTGCCTGCTGCTGGCACAGACTGTACCAGGCCAGCCCCACAGCCATGCCCACCACTGGCACAGACTGTGCCCCACAGCCATGCCTGCTGCTGGCACAGATTGTGCCAGGCCAACCCCTCAGCCATGCCCACTGCCTGCCAGCAGCTCTGGTTTATCTAAACCACCAACCCAAAATCCCACAGACACTGGGATGGGGCAAAGAGGCAAACCCCAAACCCTGCCTGGGCACAGCAATGCAGGAACCTGCAGTGCCAAGGGGTGGGCAGGGCACAGAGAGCAGCTCAGGGGGTTTGGTGTGACAGCTGCAGGCAAGTCCTGGCTGCTTCCTGGCTGGAGCTGTCACACAAAACCCTGGAGCCCCTCAGCTCCCAACCTCTCTCAGTGGAGCCCAGTTTGGTCCAGCAGCCCACAGAGGACATCCCCAGGGGGCAAATCCTTTGTTTGCTCTTCCAGCCTGGGAAGGACCCCCCCCAGGCTTTGCTGTGCCCAGCCACAGGTTTCATTTTTTTGCCTCTCTCCTTGAGCCTCTACTGCAGAAATGGAGCTGGGGCAAGCCACAGGAGCTGATTGTCCTCCCTGGGAGCTGGGAGGTGACACAGGAAGCTCCCAGCAGTGGGCAGGCTGAGGGCACTGCAGCCAGACATGGGCACAGCTGGGCAATGCCAAGCAGCACATGGGCTGGGCTCTGCCAGCCTGGGATGGGGACATGGCCCCAGGGGTGCTGGGTTAGGCAGAGCTGGGGGAAAGCCACCCCTGAGAGTCAGCCTTGGCTTTAGGGTTGTGGCTGCACCACCTGCCAGGTCCATCCACCGTTCAGAACTGGATGTACTGAGTGTCCAGTGCTGGGTTTCTTGCCTCAGCACCTCAAGGCAGCACTGGATTAGTCCAGCACCACACAACCTGGGCTCAGCTGGCAGAGTCTGTGCCACTGCTCCTATTTATGGGCATTTTCTACTTGGCAGGGAGCCACTCCAAGAGCAGCCCCCAGGCTGTCAGCAAGCTCAGGAGTTGGCTTCTCCTGGCTGCAGGTCCTGAGCACTGCCTGATCTCCCAGGGGTTTTATTCTGATAGATGTTTGGTCTGCACAAATCCACCCTGCAGGTCCAGGACTGCACTTCTGCTCTCCCAGCTGGCCCCATGGTGGGGCTGGGTGGTGAGAAGGTCACTGAGGGGAGAATGCCTCCTCCTCAGGACCACCACAGCCTGACCCAGCACAGCCCCTGCCAGTGTAAGAGGCTTCTTTCATGAAGAGCTGACCCTGCAACACGAATCCACTACCTCTGCTGGCAAAGGAACAGAAAGGGTTAAGCTGTTTTTGACAGCTAAGAGACTTTCCTGCACTGAAGCCCTGGAGAAAGTAGATTTGTAGCTTAGAAAGAGCTGGAAGCTGTTGCCTTCCTGCTTGTACCTGGGCTGGCTTCCTGCTGTCAGTGCCAAGGTGCCACCAGGCCCCTGGGTTCGGTGTGTGAGGAGCTCCTGGCTGGGCACAGCCACACCAGGACCATGCAGGCACCTCACAAAGCAGCAACCTGCAGCCCACAGCTCTGAGAAGTTGCACAAATGCCCTGAATCCAGAGCTCTTCTCCAATGATTTGCCAGCCCCCAGCCCCCAGGGGACACCAGAAGATCTCCAGCTAAGCTCACACCAAGACCTCACTGCTCCAGGTCCATCCCAGTGGGAGAGGCAGAGGGAAATCAAGGCTGAGGTGGGAAATGTTCCAGCTGGAGACACACTGAGCAGTGCTGGGGGGTTGCACACACTCGGGGCTGTAGAGCTGGGAGGTCAAAGAGAGGATTTGATCCAGCAGAGGATCAGCCTCCAGCACAGGGGAGAGCCTTGGGGCTCCACCATCCCAGAGCTTCTTGGGATGTGTGGCACGGGGGGAGGCCCAAGGTACACAAACCAAGGTTCATGATTTACAGTGGTTTAAAACTCAACCAGAGAGCAGCCAGGGACAGCACTGAGCTGCTCTGCTCCACAGCTCCTCAGGAGCTGGTTGGGTTTTGCCCAGCAGCATTTCCATGGGAGCAAGAGAGGGGAGGCCTGGAGCCTCCTGCTGCTGCCCCGAGCGGTACCAGGAGCGTCAGTGAGGAGGGTGAGAGGTGAAAACAAGACTCTGTGTGTGTGTGTGTGTGAGGGTGAGGATGGTGATGGGTGAGTGAAGAAGGGCCAGAAGCTGTGCTGGAGCTTCCCAGGGGGCACCTTTTGGGTATTGACTCAGCATGGGAGAGGGCAGGAGGGGAGAGTGCTGGCTCCGAGCCCCCCGAGCTGCTGCTCTGGGCTGGGCTCTGAGGGGTTTTGCTTCCAGAGGATGGATAATAAACTCCGTGTGTTCCAACCCCTTGTGTCCTGGAGATCAACCCTGCCAGCCCCACACCCCCACGGCTGCAAGGCTCAGCACCACAAGGGTCTGCTCCCAGCACCTGAGGAAGAATTTTCTTCCCGGGAAGGGTTCTGAGGCACTGGCACAGGCTGCACCAGGGAGGTGGTGGAGTCACCCTGCCTGGAAGGGTTTCAAAGCCCTGCAGATGTGGTGCTGAGGGAGGTGCTGCAGTGGTGGTGTCTGAGCAGCAGTTTTGGCACTGTGAGCTCTAGGTGAGAGGTTGGACTCCACGAGCTCAAAGGTCTCTTGCAACCTCAACAGTTTTATGAGTCTGCCAAGGCCAGAGGGGAGAGCAGAGGGAAGCAGTGAGCTGTGAGCTGCAGCAGCAGCAGAGCTGCCCCAAGGCTCAGGGCTCTGCAGGGTGAGCTCCTGGCTGCAGCAGAGCCTCAGCAGCACAGTGCTGAGCCAGGGAGGATCTGGCTGAGGCCCAAAGGCCTTGGCACAGGGAAAGGCTGCAAAATGCACTCACAGTCAGGGGCAGGCAGAGTACAAACCTTTATTAAATACCAGGTCCTAGAAACCAGGGAAGCAAAGGGCCTCCTCCAGCCACCTCCTCCCTCCACACTTTCTGTTGCTCCAAGTGACTTCCATGGCTTGAGTCCTTCATGAAGATTGAGAAATTACAGCAAAGTCCATGCTGGAAAACAAGGAATTAGGCCAAAGTGGAGAGGCAACAGAGGGAGGGA
The DNA here is from genome assembly GCF_027791375.1 of Indicator indicator. NCBI lineage: Eukaryota > Metazoa > Chordata > Aves > Piciformes > Indicatoridae > Indicator > Indicator indicator. The sequence goes on from NW_026539189.1 coordinate 449,040, forward strand.
ATCCTCCTGGCCATCTGTGAGCAGATGTCTGCAGAGCATCAGTGACCTGCTGGGGGATGGGGAGGGTCAGGGGGTGTCACACAGCTCCTCCACACCTGGAAGAGGGAGAAACTGGAGCTGTGACCCACCCCACAGCTGAGGCAGGAGGCCAGGTGAGCCTGGCCCTGTTCCCCCCAGGAACCATTTGAAGTTCTGAGATCATCTTTTCCTGCAGGCCTCTCGCTTCAGGCAGGTTCTGGGAAGTCCCGGGGGGAGCCCAAGGCACTGCCCAAAGCCAGAGGGCATCACCCTCAGCCTTACCCAGGAGCTGGGGGTCACTGCACCAGCCTGTAGGTGATGTAGCGTCCTGCGGTCTCGCTGGGCCTGATGATCTTCACCACCTGCAGGGGCCAGAGAGGGAACCAGTGAGGGACTGAAGCTGGAGGCCAATGAACCCCTGCCAGGGCTGAGCTCCTGCAGCTGGGGCCATAAGTGCCACCCCCAGCCCAGGGGGAGACCACCAGGTGTGGGGCTGGTGTCACCCACCAGGGACAGAGAGGACCTCCCCCACCCCTGAGAGCTCCCACAGGCTGCAGAGGGTCTCCCTCCTCAGCCTGCCCACAGGCAGCTCTGGCCCAGGCCCTGCTCTCTCACCTGCCCACGCTTGATCCCGAAGTACCTGGCCACAGGATCCCCAGCCTGGATCCTTGGGAGCTGGTTCTCCCTCAGCTTACTGTGCATGGAGTCAAGGAGGAGCTGAGCAGAGCACCTGAGAGCTGCGGTGCCCACCCTCAGCAGGGGGCAGAGAGGGGACCCAGCACAAAGGGGGAGGGGCAGCACAAGGAGGGGGAGGGCAGCACAAGGGGGGAGGGGGCAGCACAAGGGGGGAGGGGGCAGCACAAGGGGGGAGGGGGCAGCACAAGGGGGGAGGGGGCAGCACAAGGGGGGAGGGGGCAGCACAAGGGGGGAGGGGAAGCACAAGGGGGGAGGGGAAGCACAAGGGGGGAGGGGCAGCACAAAGGAGGGGGAGGGCAGCACAAAGGAGGGGGAGGGCAGCACAAAGGAGGGGGAGGGCAGCACAAAGGAGGGGGAGGGCAGCACAAAGGAGGGGGAGGGCAGCACAAAAGAGGGGGAGGGCAGCACAAAGGAGGGGGAGGGCAGCACAAAGGGGGAGGGGGATCCAGGCAGATCACAGAAGCATGGAATTGTTTTGGTTGGAAGAGACCTTGAAGGTCATCAAACCCAAGCCTTAACCCAGCACTGCCAGGTCAGCACCAAACCACATCCCTCAGCACCACATCTCCAGGGCTCTGAAAGGCCTCCAAGGATGGGGACTCCACCAACTGCTCTGGGCAGCCTGGGCCAGGCCTGGACAACCCCTTGGGAGATGAAGTTCTTCTTCATGCCCAACCTAAACCTCCCCCTGGTGCTGTTTCCTGCTACTTGTGACAGAAGACCAACCCCCAGCTCACTGCAACCTCCTCTCAGGGAGCTGCAGAGAGCAATGAGGTCTCCCCTCAGCCTCCTCCTCTCCAGGCTGTACATTCCCAGTGTTGCATGCAGGATCTTTGCACTCCCAGCCCCAAGGCAGCTCACATCACACCCAGGCAGGAAGGGAAGGAACAAACAGAGGATACTATCTGGCCAGGAGCTCTGTTACCTCTTCCTTCGTCATCACAACGTGCTCTGGGACCAGCTGTCACCAAGAGGGAGAGAGATGGCAAAGGTCAGAAACCCAGAGAGGGAGAAGCAGCACATTGGTAAGAGAGAAAAGAGCTTCACAGGATCACACAGGTTAGGAAAGTCCTCTGAGGTGATCAAATCCAACCTTCTACTCCACTAAACCCCAAGTACCATGGCCACAGGTTGCTCGAACACCTCCAGGGATGGGGATTCCACCACCTCCCTGGGCAGCCTCTTCTGATCCCTGACCACTCTGGCAGCAAAGAATTTTTTTCCTCATCTCCAACCTAACCCTGCCCTGGCACAAATTCCTCTCCTTCTATCACCTGATCCTCAGGAGAAGAGCCCAACCCCCAGCTCACTGCAGCCTCCTTTCAGGGAGCTGGAGAGAGCAAAGAGACCTCCCCTCAGCCTCCTCTCACCCCCAGCTCCCTCAGCCTCTCCTCACAAGACTTCCCTCAGCTGGAGCCACAGCTCAGCACTGCTCTCACCACCTCCCCACCACAGCTCACCCTCACCTCATGCTCAGTGATGTTGATCAGAAGCTCTTGCTGCAGGAACTGCTCCAGGATGTATTTGGGAGCCATATCCACCAGGGACTGGATGGGGAAAAGTCAGTCAGGGGGCAGCACTGCTGTGGGACAGCCCTGCCTGTGCTCACAGCTGCTCTGCAGGTGTGGGTTCATGACAGTGATGCTCACAGAGATGCAGCCAGGCAGGCACAGACTTATCCAGGAGCAACATCCTCTTTCCCCTCACCCAACCTCCTGGCTGCTCCCCAGGCCCTCAGCTGCTCTTGTGGAACCAGAAGCAGCTGTTCTGATCAAATACACTTTGCTGTCAAGCAGGAGCCTGTGTTACAGTGCAACAGGCTTGGGCAAAAGAAGGACATTCTTGGCTTTTATCTACCCAAAGCAGCACTGAAAAACCGGCAGGCAACCCCCCCACAGACCACAGTGCCCCTGCTGCTGCCTTCCCTTCCTTCCCACCTGCTTTGCCGAGGGGGTCATGCCTTGCTGCACCACGATCAGTGCCCTGGTGATGTTCTCCTCCTGCATCCTCTGGCAGTACATCTTGATGGTCTTTATCCCAACCTTGGGCTCCTCTAGGGAAGGACACAGCCCCGGGGGTTACAAAGAGCCCTCCCTCCACACGCCGAGATCCCCTCCGGAAGGCAAAACCCGACCCCGGTACCCCGCTCCCGACCCCACCGGGCAGAGGCAGCTCGGCTCACCCGGGAAGAAGACGAACATCTGGTCGGTGGGATCGTCGTTGTGAGCCACGAGCACCGTCAGGTCGGTGCGCCGGGGCCGGCCCTCGCTGGGCTTCTCACCGAACTGTGCCTTGAACTCTTCCAGCGTCTGGTCCAGCTCATCCTGGGTCACCAGGTAGCCCCGGTCGTGACAGAGCTGCCGAGAGCACCCTCAGGTCAGGCGAAGGCCACGGGGCCAGGCCTGGCCGGGTCGGGCCGGGTGGGATCGGGTCGGATTGGGTCGGGTCGGATCGGGTCGGGTCGGGTCGGCCACCACCCCAGCGCCGGCCGGCTGCGCAGCCCCCACTGCCCCGGGGCTGGTTCCCGAGCCGGTCCTGGCCCCGATCCCGGCCCGGCAGGCCCTTCCGCCCTCACCTGCATGATGGTTTTGCGGATCTTCCACAGCCGGTACGTCTCCTCCTCGTCGTCCATGCTGTGTCTCAGCCGAGGTCCCCGCGAGCTGCCCTCGCCGCTGCCTGATCGCACAGTCGCAGGCGGCGACAAGGCAGCCTCGGGGGCCTGAGCCATAAGGGCTGCTGGGAGCTGTAGGCTGCTGCGGGCCGCTGTGGCTGCTGCTCGCCGGGACGGGAGTTTGTCTCCCGAGAGGCGTTCCGCGATTCTCAACGGCCCAAAGCGGACCAGGCCGCAGCCCTGGGACTGATCAGGAGGGAAGTGAGCACCGCGGGGAGCGGGAGCCGCGGTACCCCCCGGGTTTATCCATGCCGCCCCCCGCCCCCTGGCTCTCCCCCGCGTCGCCGATAAACACTCCCGCGGTAGTCCCACCTCCTCCGCCTTTTCATTGGTCAGCTTTTCATCAATCATCCAACCGGACACGCCTCTCTGCGCACTGAGTGGTTGCGCGGCCACAAGGGGCGGTTCCTCCTAGTGTCCAGGCCGTGGATTGGTGGGGGCGGCGGGGCGCGATGGGTTGGGGCCGGGCGCTTCTGTGCGGAGCAACTGTAGTGGTGCGGGGTTCAGTGCGGAGCATGGTGAGTGAGGCTCGGCTGGGCCCGGGGGCTACCGGAGCTACCGGCGCTACCGGCTACGGGTCGGGGCTTGGTCGGGCTGCGGCCGTAAAGGCGGGCGGCGGGGGCTTGGGCTTGGGCCTGACCTGGGAGCGGACAAGCCCGGGGAAGCGAGGGGTACGGAGTCACCGGCCCTGGCTGGGGGGGTCGGAGGCACCGAGCAGCCGATGTGAGGCCGGTTGCTGCCTGTGCGGCGACCGGTGGCTGCGAGGTCGGTGGCTGCGGGGCTTCCCTCGGATCTGAGGAGACGCAAAGGGGACGGGAGGCCCGCGGCCGCCGCTGACGGCGTGTCCCGGCGCCCCGCAGTGTGCCCAGGCGGAGGACTGGCGCTCGGCCAAGGCCATCTATGACTTCCACGCCCTGGACATCGATGGCAACGACGTTTCCCTGGAGAAGTACCGGTATGAGGGAGGCGCTGAGCATCGATCGGCTCTGGCGCGGGAGACCGAGGGCCCCGGGGATGAGGAAACGGCGCTCAGAGGGCCCCGGAGCCGGGAGGAACGGGGCTGTAAAGGTCCCCGGGCGGGGGAGGAATTTGGGCTCCGCGGGCCTCGGGGCGGTGGTTAAGCCGCAGTGGGACAATGGATTGCATAACCCGGGAGAGCTCCTTGTTTATCAGCACCCTCACGCCTCGCCCCCCCCGCCACCGGGGGAAAGGGCACTGATCCACCCCCACCCCCCCTTTTGCAGAGGTGATGTCTGCATCATCACCAACGTAGCTTCCAAATGAGGGAAGACCCCAGTAAACTACACTCAGCTTGTTGATTTGCACGCCCGATACGCTGAGAAGGGTTTACGCATCCTGGGCTTTCCCTGCAACCAGTTTGGAAAACAGGTACAGGGATGGGGGCGGGGAAGGGGCTGAGAGCTCCCCGGGAGCACAGGGGCAGCCCTTGGGCTGCCTCCGTGGCGCTCACGGAGTGGCTCTTGCTGTTGCCTTCCCCAGGAGCCCGGGGACAATGCTCAGATTAAGGCATTCGCTGCGAACTACGGTGTGAAGTTCGATCTGTTCAGCAAGATCGATGTCAACGGGGACAACGCCCACCCGCTCTGGAAGTGGATGAAGGAACAGCCCAAGGGCAGGGGCACCCTGGGCAAGTGAGTGTGGGACAGGGAGGGGGCAGCTCTGGGCTGCTGTGGCAAGGAGGATTTTATTCCCTGCCCCAGTCTCATTTCATTTTTAATTCCCTTTCTTTCTCTCCTAGTGCAATAAAATGGAATTTCACGAAGGTAGGATACAGCAGGCTGTGCCTGGGCTGCACCTTCACCCTTTGGGGGGCTGTGGAGGTGGGGGGGATGTCCCCAAGGTGTTGCAGGGAGGAGGGATCCCCTCAGCATGGGCTCTGTTTTGTGTGCTGACCTCGGGTGTGGGGGTTAGGAGCATCTTGAGGGGCTCTAGCCATGTGCTGGAGCTCCCATAGCCTGGGTCTCTCTAGCCCTATCCTGGAGACCCCCAGGATCCCATAGCCTGGCTCTCTACATCCCTGTCCTGGACACCCCCAGGATCCCATGGCCTGGCTCTCTACATCCCTGTCCTGGACACCCCCAGGATCCCATGGCCTGGCTCTCTACATCCCTGTCCTGGAGACCCCCAGGATCCCATAGCCTGGCTCTCTACATCCCTGTCCTGGACACCCCCAGGATCCCATGGCCTGGCTCTCTACATCCCTGTCCTGGAGACCCCCAGGATCCCATAGTCTGGCTCTCTACATCCCTGTCCTGGACACCCCCAGGATCCCATGGCCTGGCTCTCTACATCCCTGTCCTGGACACCCCCAGGATCCCATGGCCTGGCTCTCTACATCCCTGTCCTGGACACCCCCAGGATCCCATGGCCTGGCTCTCTACATCCCTGTCCTGGAGACCCGCAGGATCCCATGGCCTGGCTCTCTACATCCCTGTCCTGGAGACCCCCAGGATCCCATAGTCTGGCTCTCTACATCCCTGTCCTGGAGACCCCCAGGGTCCCATAGCCTGGTTCCTTTCAGCCCTGCTCCAGTGCAGCAATAAGGGGGAACCAAGCTGCCAGGGGCTGCAGCCCCCCACACTGGCTCTGCCCCAGCCCAGCCCCACCCTCAGCACCCCCTGGGGCTGTTGTGCTGCTCTCAGGGGGCTGCAGAGCCCCTGGGCCAGCTGGACCTGCTCCCAGGCTGCTGCTTCACTCCCACAGTTCCTCATTAACCGGGAGGGCCAAGTGGTGAAGAGGTACAGCCCGATGGATGATCCCTACGTAAGTGCTGCTGGGGGGTAGATGCAGCTCTGCCTGACCCAGGGGGGAAGGGGCAGTGTGGCAGGGGAGGGGTGGGGCAGCTCCCTGCAGATCCCAGCTGTGGAGCAAGAAGGAGGCACTGAGCTCTGCTCCAGGGCAGGCTCCGCTGCCACCTCTCTGCTCTCTCCCCCCTTGAGCTGGGGGCCAACAGGCACTTTGTGCTCTGGGCTGTGAGGAAAGGGGGTGCCCAGCACAGGGTGGGTACCTTGCTGTGACCAAGGGGCCTTTGGGCATGGTTCTGGGGCAGTGATGTTCTCCTCTCCTTCCCACAGGTGATTGAGAAGGACCTGCCTGCCTACCTGTAGACCTGCTGCTCTCATGCCTGGTGCTGTGCCCTTGGCCCAGCACCTCTCTTGCTGCCCCTGGAGCCTCCTCACCCAGCCCCCATGACGGTCTGCCTTCAAACCAGCTTGCTGGGGAGGCAGACCTGAAGATCCTTGGCGTGCAGCTGCTGGCAGGAGGCTCCCCAGGGCCAGCAGGAGCTGCTGGGCTGCCCTTTGCTGCGGGCACAGAGCGGGCACCGCACATCCCCCTGGCAATAAAGATGTTAGAAAGGGTTGCTGGTGTCTGGCATGGAGTGGTGGATGGGGCTAGATGTGCTCCTGGGGAGCACCTGGAGCTTTGCAGAGGAACTAAGACCTTATGCAAGCTCTGAGTATCCCCTGAGCAGGGATAATCCTCCTTAGTGCTGAGGGGGCACACAAATCCCAGGGCAGCCAGTGGAGGGGGGGAAAGCTGGAGCAGGAGGAAGGTGCTTGTGTGCTCCAAGGCTCCTTCCTCACTCTGAACAACAGGCAGCTGCCCTGATGAGGCAATGGAGTTGTTTTCCTCCAGGCACAGCAGAAGGCTCTGTCTGGGTGCATCCCCCCCAGGCCCCAATACCACCCCCAGCCTGGGGAGGGTTCCAGCAGTGGTGCAAGTCCTGGCCAGCAACAGCAACTGGAAAACATCAACCCAGTCGTGTTGGGGCAGGGTGAAACACCTCAGGGAGTCCCATGGGTGCCTCTCTGCCCCTCAGCTGCTCTTTGTTGGTGCTTGAGAAGGCCACAGCCCTGTCTGGCCAAGCCCACACTGGGTCAGTGCTTCCCTTGGGCATGGACAGCTCATGGGTTAGAGGTGATCTGCTGCTTCCCCCAAGGGCTGGGGGAGGTGCTGAGTCTCTCCTTAACACCCAAAGTCCCCCTGACCTCCCCCACGGGGAGCCCTGTCCTCAATGTGGGGCTGAGAGTGCAGTGGGGAAGAGCCTGAGGGTCCTTGCTGGGGTCCCCCCTCAAGGCTGACTCCCTCCCCATGCCATCAAGGATGCTGGAAGGATCCTGCTCCAGCCTGCCCAGTGCAGGCAGGATGGTTTGGGGAGGTGCCCTCCAGCCCCTTTTGCTCTCACTGTGACCTTCAGCACTGCCACAGCTGTGCAAGGGGGGAGGCAGCTCTGCTGGGATCCTCTGTGCCTCCCCCACCTCCCAGAGGGACAGAGCGAGTCCAGCCTGGCCTGGGGGAGCTGTCCCAGCTGCTGCTGCTGCTGCTGGAATGTGCTGGAAGGAGCCTCAACAACAGCTTCTTTATCTGTGTTTTGCCCCAGCAGAGCCAGGGGGAGCAGCCCCATGGAAGGCCAGAGCCAAGCTCCAGGAACAATCCTCCTGTGTCTGCCTCATGCCAAGGACAGGCTTGGACACAGGAGCTAAGGACCAGGAGCTGCAGGAGTCTGTCCTGCTCTGAGTCCCAGATGGGAGACCCTGTTTGGGGGGGGGGATGTTTACACCTCTGGCCAGACAGAGAGCTGGGACTTAGAGAACAACCTCCTGTGTGGCTTCCTTTGTGTTTTACTGAGCAGAATGAAAACAAACCAAACCAAACCAAAATCCTTCTGAGGCAAGTAGAAAATTGAGGAATTCTTAGTCCAAGGCACATAGGCTAAAATAAAAACAACTCCCACCCCTTCCTCCCTCCCTTCCCCCTCAAAAAAAAAAAAAAATCTCTTTACATATATACATCTCAATTCATTATAAATACATATAGAAAAAAAGGAAAAAAAAAAACCCCAGCAAAACAACCCCAAAAAAAAGGCAAAGACAAGCAGGTTAAAAAGTGCCAACAACAACAACAACAAAAGAGGTGGGGGAAAAAAAAAAAAAAACAGAGAGGGGGGAAAAAAAAAGAGGCCGAGGGGAACTCATTTAAAAATACAAACAATCAGTAGGACAACTGCAGAATAATTTAGTTAAAAGATTCTCCTTACATCTTATTAAACCCTGACCAATAAAAACAAAACCAAAAACACAACACAGGATGGGGGGGGAGGGGAGGGCAAGGGGAAGGGCAGGGGGAAAAAGGCTTCCTCCAAGGTGCTCTCTGTCCTTCCAGAGATCAGGGGAAGGAGAGGGAGGGGGAATGGGGGGTTGCATATTTTTGTTTGGTTGTTGTTGTTCTAGAATTAGGAAGAAGCCAGAGGTGAGGCTCTGGCAGATGGCAGAGATGTGGCTGGGGAGGAGGAATCCTCCTCCTGGTTCCTGAGTTTAAGCTTCTCTGAAATGGGTTCCCCCTCCCCACCCCCCAAGTCCTTTTCTCTCTTCCTTTCCCCACCCCCCCCTGCTGAGAATTCAGCCAGTGGGCAGAGCAGGACGTGGGACAGCTCTGTGGGCTGGGCTGCATCTTCAGCAGAGGGGGAAGGCTGTGTGGGGAAGGGGCAGGGGCAGGGGCAGGGGCAGGGGGAGCCTCACTCTGCTCAGGGCCAGCACAGAGCTGCTGGGGTCCCAGCGGCAGAGCCCTGGGGGAAGCACGGAGCTGGCAGCAGCTCCCTCGTCTTTGGTGTCTGCTCTGAGGTAAGGAAAAAGCCCTCTAAGGGGGGCTGGAGGGGGGTAGATGCCAGCTGGGGAGGGTGGGGGTGAAGGACAAGCCCCCAGAGGAGGGGCAGGGACCAGTGTGACCCCAACCTGGGCCCCCGTGGGCATGGCGCAGGGCAGGTCCTTGGTCTCGACGTGCCAGGGAGGAGCAGGGACCCCATGGACACTGACCCAAAGCCCTCCCCAGCAGCAAGCAGGGAGCTCAGCCAGGCCCTGAGCCCTGCAGGGGACACAGGAGCAGGCAAGGCTCTCTGCCTGGAGGAGAAGATTCCACTGTGAAGCTCCAGCCCTGTCAAGCCTGACCCAGGCTGAAGCCTCTCCTGGCTGGACCCCCTCCCTCCCCAACCCTCCTTCCCCAGGTGCCCTCCAAGGCCAGGCTGGGGCAGCCAGGGAAGGTCTCAGGGCCTTCACCTGAAAACATCCTGCTGCCAGTTTTGGAAATACCTTGAAGACTTGAGGCAGAGAAAAAGAAAAAAAAAAAAAACCAAAAAAAAAACCCAACAAAACAAAACCCCAAACAAACCCAACCCAAACCAGCAGAGTGGAGCTTGTGGAGGAGCTGCCAGGGCTGGAGGATTCCCACACCAGCAGGCAGCTTCCTGCCAGGCTCCAGCTGAGATTAGGCAGAGAAAATAAAGTTTCCCACGGACCTGCCGAGGTGAGATGCTGCTGGGACAGGGCTGGTGGCTCCTGGGACAGGGCTGGTGGCAGAGGTGCCTGGGGCAGTGTTTGCAAAGCAGAACTTTGCTCTTTGGTTTGCAGCAGGAGCAGCCAAATTTGGTGCCCACCAGGGAAATCCTCCCAAGGGCAGCAGCAGGCAGGGCTGGCCCAGATCTGGGCCACCTGGGTCTGTGTCCAAGGCCCGGCCAAGGACAAGCCCTGCAGAGCCAGGGGACAAGGACCCCAGGGGACAGCTGGCCAAAGCACAGGCAGCCACAGCAGCCTGGCAGGGCTAAAGTGCAGGACTGGCTGATGGGACAGAGTCCCTCTGCCCCAGGGCATCCCCTGTGGCCCCAGCATGGCTGAGCTCCCCCCAGGCCCCCAGCTGTGCCATCAGACGAGGTGGGGGTGCAGCCCTCCTGCCTCCCCCTCCCCCCATGGGGCTCCCCTGTCTCTTCCTGGGGAGGGCAGAGCAGGCAGAGTCAGTTCTGCTTCTCTCAGCTGTGCCTGCTCAGCCCTGCTCAGAGGGCCAGAGAGGACTCCTTGGGGACACCATTCCCTTCCCTTCACCCTGCCTTCAGGCCCAGCCCTCCAGAGCAGGCTCAAGGTTGGACTTGGTGATCCTGAGGGTCTCTTCCAACCTGAATGTTTCTGTGATTCTCTGATTTCACAGCAGGGCCGTGAGGAGCTGGCAGCAGCCAAGGCAGACACAGCTTGGTCAGGCAGCTCCTGCTGGGGTGGAACTGAGCTCTCACCCCTCAGTAATGGACCAGCAGCACCCCAGGGACATTTTGGACACCAGAGATGGCCCTGCCCAGCTGGAGGGGCAGCAGCTGCAGAGCTCTGGGCTGGAGGGCTGGGGAGGGCAGGACCCAGCTTGGGAACTCAGTAGTCTGCAGGAGGAAGGGCACAGAGGAGAGGACATCTCCCCTGGGTTCTCCACCCTTTGAGCAGGACTTGAACACAGCAGAGAGCATCAGCCCAGAGCAGCTGGGCCTGGCAGCACCCCACTGCCCCCCAGGCATGGTGCACACAAACCTACAGAGGCCTGGCAGGACAGGAGATATAAATAAACTTTGCTTTCATCAGGAACTGGAGGGTGAGGGTTTGGTTGTGTGGGGTGGGTGGGTTGGTTGGTTGGTTTTCCCTCTTCCCTCTAAGCCAGCCAAAGGACCAGTCCAAACCAGCAGAAGGGCTGAGCCTCCCCCAGGCTCTCTCACCTCTGCACTGGAGGCTGTGGATCTGCAGTGGCAGCAGCCCAGGGCTGGGCTCTCAGAAGTCAGGGAAGGGTCCACTGAACTGGATCACACTCTGGCGCTCCTGGGGGAGCAGATTCTCCTGGGGGGGTCCACTGAACGTCCTGAGCATGTCCTCCAGGATCTCCCTAAAATTGATATTCCCATCCTGTTGGACAAAATCTTCCTGCTGCTGCTGCTGCTGCTGTGGCTGCTGCTGCTGCTGCAGGGTCTGCAGAGGTCCCTGGTGAGGCAGGGGGAGGTGGTCCTGCAGGGGGATGTTCCCCTCCAGGATGGGGGCTGGGCTGGCGAAGGCAGGATGGTGACTGAAGCCAAAGGGCAGTGAGTGCTGCTGGTGTGGCTGGAGAAGGGGCTCTGAGGGGAAGCACAAGGCACTGGGCTCTGGGTTCATCACCACCTCGGGAATGCTGCTGCTGGGAGGGCTGTAGGTCAAGTCCAGGATCTCCTCCTGGCGCAGGGGGTGCCTGGGCAGGGCGGGGAGGCCAGGCCCTGTCTGTGTGAGGTCCAGGGGCTGTGGCAGGAGGGGCAGTGGCAGGGGGAAGTGTGGGCCCTGCTCCTGGGCCTGCAGCAGGAGGCTGTGCTTCCTCTTCACGTTCTCATCCATCTGCTTCAGCTCCTCCAGCACCTTGCGGACGCAGCTCTCGGGGATCTTTATCCCTGGGGGAGGGGAAAGGGCATCAGTGCCAGCAGCACTCTGGACAGAGGGACAGGGGACAGAGGGGTGGGTGGCAGCTCTGGAGCCCTTGTGCCAAGCCCAGTCCCAGCCTGCTTCACCCAGCAGAACCAAAGCAGCTCCAGCCAGCCACGGAGGGGCCAGCTCAGGCCTGGCTCACCCCCTGCAGCAGGCGCAGGGCAGGGGGGAGCACAGGTCCCCTCCTCCCTCCCTTCCTTCCCAAGGGCTCACCCTGAGCGGTGCCTGCTTCCAAGCTGGAACACATCCCTTGTCAGGCAGCAATCCCGGCATCCCGCTGCCTCCTCCCCAAGGCTTTGCCAGCCCTTCACTCACCCACTTGCTTCTTCTTCTCCTTGGTCTTGAGGCGGACGATCTGCAGGTAGCTGCTGCTGGTGACGTCCGCCATGACGCTGGCGATCCTGCTCCACACCCGCAGCAGCGCCCCGCACAGCATGTAGTAGTGCCGCAGCCTCAGGCCCTGCAGGCACTCCCGGCCCTCCTGCACCAGCCTGCAGGGCCTGTGCCTTCGGGGCAAGCAGAGGAGGGGGAGGGGAGGGAGGGGAGGGGGAGGAGGGGAGGGAGGGAGGACGGGAGGGGGAAGGGAGGGAGAGGGGAGGGGGAGGGGAGGGGGAGGGGAGGGAGGAAGGAAGGGAGGGAGGAAGGGAGGGAGGAAGGGAGGGGGAGGGGAGGGGAGGGAGAGGGGAGGGGGGAGGGGAGGGGGAGGGGGAGGGGGGAGGGGAGGGGGAGGGGAGGGGGAGGGGAGGGGGAGGGGGAGGGGAGGGGAGGGAGGAGGGAGGGGAGGGAGAGGGAGGGGGAGGGGAGAGGGAGGGGAGGAGGGGAGAGGAGGGGGAGGAGGGGAGAGGGAGGGGGAGAGGAGGGGAGAGGAGGGGAGAGGAGGGGAGAGGAGGGGAGAGGAGGGGAGAGGAGGGGAGAAGAGAGGAGGGGAGAGGGAGAGAGGAGGGGAGAGGGAGAGGAGGGGAGAGGGAGAAGGAGAGGAGGGGAGAGGGAGAAGGAGAGGAGGGGAGAGGGAGAAGGAGAGGAAGGGAGAGGGAGGGGAGGGGAGGAGGGAGGGGAGGAGGGAGGGGAGGAGGGAGGGGAGGAGGGAGGGGAGGAGGGAGGGGAGGAGGGAGGGGAGGAGGGAGGGGAGAGGGAGGGGGGAGGGAGGGGGGAGGGAGGGGAGGAGGAAGGGGAGGAGGAAGGGGAGGAGGAAGGGGAGGAGGAAGGGGAGGAGGAAGGGGAGGAGGAAGGGGAGGAGGAAGGGGAGGAGGAAGGGGAGGAGGACGAGTAGGAGGAGAGAAGCAAACAATCAAGAATGGTCCAGGCCAGAAGGCACCTCCAAAGGTCTGCACACCACAGCAGAAGCAGCCAGAGGTGAGGCTGCTCCCCCTGCAGCTCCCCAGCACACAAGGGGCTGGGTTGGAAGGGACTCACAAAGCTCATCCAGTCCAAGGCCTCTGCACTCAGCAGGGCCACCCCCAGCCAGATCAGGTTGCCCAGGACCTCACTGAGCCTCACCTTGAGCATCTCCAGGGATGGAGCCTCAGCCACCTCCCTGTCAACCTGTTCCAGTGTTCACCACCCTCCTAGTGAAGAACTTGTGCCTCACATCCAATCCCAATCTGCTCTGCTCTAGTCTGAAGCCATTGCCCCTGGTCCTGTCCCTGCAGGCCTTTGGGAGCAGCCTTTCCCCATCCTTCTTGCAGCCCTCTGCAGGTCCTGGCAGGCTACTCTTAGGTCTCTCTGGAGCCTTCTCTTCTCCAGGCTGAACACCCCCAGCTCCCTCAGCCTGTCCTCATAGCAGAGCTGCTCCAACCCCCTGAGCAACTCTGGACCCTCTCCATCAGCTCCATGTCCTTCCTATTGAGGGCTCCAGACCTGCACACAGTACTCCAGGTGAGGTCTCACCACAGCAAAGTGACAGAATCACCTCTCTGGACCTGCTGGAAACATCTTCTGATGCAGCCCAGGATGTAATTTGCCTTCTGGGCTGCCCATCAGCACAGGCTCCTTGGGCAGAGAAGGATTCCCTCACCCCTGCTCCCCTCCCAGCATGGTCCTGGCCCCACTGCCAGCCCAGGGACCTTGTTCCCAACAGCAGCTCTGCCCTGGGGGGAGCAGGACAGGTTGGGGCTGCAGGAGCCTTACCAGGCAGCATGGTTGCAGTTCTTCAAGGAGAAGTCATAACTGCTCTCCCAGTGCTTCTTGGCTTCCTCTGGCAGCACCTGCAGAAGAAACACACAGCATGAGAGATCTTCCACTGCCCCACAGCCAGCCAGGACCTCAACTCATAGAATTATAGAATGGGAGGGATTGGGAGGAGCCTCCAGAGATCACTGAGTCCAACATCCCTGCCAGAGCAGCATCACCCAGGGCAGCTCACCCAGGAACACATCCAGGTGGGGCTTGGAAGTCTCCAGACAAGGAGACTCCACATCCAGATGGGGCTTGGAAGTCTCCAGAGGAGGAGACTCCACATCCAGATGGGGCTTGGAAGTCTCCAGAGGAGGAGACTCCACATCCAGATGGGGCTTGGAAGTCTCCAGAGGAGGAGACTCCACATCCAGATAGGGCTTGGAAGTCTCCAGAGGAGGAGACTCCACATCCAGATGGGGCTTGGAAGTCTCCAGAGGAGGAGACTCCACATCCAGATGGGGCTTGGAAGTCTCCAGAGGAGGAGACTCCACAACCTCTCTGGGCAGCCTGCTCCAGGCCTCCAGCACCCTCACACCACAGAATTTTCTCTTCATGCTGAGGTGGAACCTCCTCCATTGCTCCTTGTCCTGCAAAGAGCCTGGCCCCTTCTTCTTACCCCCCAGCCCTTCAGGTATTTACAGACAGCACTAAGATCCCCTCTCAGGCTGCTCTTCCCCAGACTTAACCACCCCAGACCTCCAGGGCTGGAAGTCCAGGCTGCAGAAGGGGTTACAGCAAAAGTCCTGCCCCTGGAGGCCAGCCCCGAGGCTCCTCCCCGCCCGGAGAGCTGCTGCAGCTCCACCTACCCTGCGGTACTTCTTCTGCAGGCTGTCCAGGCTCTCGGGCTGGCTCTGCTTGCCGATGTTGGGCTTGTAGAGGATGAAGTTCTTGCCCCTGCTCTGCTCTGCCAGCAGGCAGGTGTGTTTGCTGCCTCGCATCTGTGGGGGCAGAGCTGCTGCTTTATGCTCACAGCTTCCCTTCCCCAGCCTCCACAGCTCACTGCCCTCCAGGGGGGAAGGTGCTTGGAGGTTATCTCCCAGCCCCCAGCAGAAGGTCACAGGTGGATCTCAGAGAGGCACAGCAGAGTCACCCCTCCAGGCTGAGCTGCCAGCTTGGCAGAGGCCAGGGACCTACCTTGAGGGAGAGGTAGAAGCCATCATGGGGTCCTGTCAGCTTGAGGGACTTCTCATAGGCTTCCTCCCACTTCAAGCCTCTGTCAACACTGATCTGGACAGGGACAGGCAGAGGGACTTCAGGGGCAGGAGAGGAGCTCCAGTGTCTGCCTCACACATCCCACCCTCAGCACCAACTGGGAGCTGCTGCAGCCCAGGAACAGACCCAGGCAGAGTCCTCCTGGGTAGGTACAGCAGCCCTGAGCCCCTCAGCCCGAGGCCTCTCCTTGCCTCCCAGCAGCAGCCTCCTGCTCCTGACCAAGGCAGGTGTGGCACAAACATGACAGCAAGCCCCAGGAGCTCCCAGCCCCAGACTGGGAAGCACTGGAGCAGACTGGAGTGCAGGCTGCTTACCTTATAGAAGACAACCTGGCCGTCCTGAGGGTGCCCAGGGGTCAGGAAGACCTCCTTGCTCTCCTCGTAGATCTCATCCACTCCTGGGGCCAAATCTGCAGAAGGAGAAGAGATGAAAATGGCCTTCCAGTGCCTGAAGGGGCTCCAGGAGAGCTGGGGAGGGACTTTGGACAAGGGCTGGGAATGACAGGGTGAGGGACAATGGCTTGGAGCTGGGAGAGAGGAGACTGAGAGTGGAGATGAGGAAGAAATGCTTGGCAGTGAGGGTGGGGAGAGCCTGGCACAGGTTGCCCAGGGAGGCTGTGGCTGCCTCCTCCCTGGAGGTGTTCCAGGCCAGGCTGGATGAGGCCCTGAGCAGCCTGGGCTGGTGGGAGGTGTCCCTGCCCAAGGCAGGGGGTTTGGAACTGGCTGATCTGGAAGGTCCCTTCCAACCCAACCCATTCCATGATTCTACAAAACAGAGCCCAGCTGCCTCCTGCACCACCTCCCAGAGTCCAAGTTCTGTGCTGGGTGGGGCCTGGGGTGGGCACAGTGCCAGTGCCAGCAGCATGGGGGGGAAGAGGCCCCTCAGGGGTGCAGCACAGAGGTCTGGCCTCCTCTCTTGCTCCACACCTAGGATGCCCATGTCATATTTGCCCTCCTTCTTGTCCTTCTCGATCAGGTAGTCAAAGGTGTCAGAAAAATACTGGAAGAGCAGGTTCTGCTTGTCCACCTCCAGGCCCAGGATGCGGTTCAGGAACTTGGTGATGGAACAGTCTGCAAGAGCACAGCAGGTCAGGGAGCCCACCAGCATGCTCCCACCCAGAGACACCCACCCAGGACCACCAACGCAGAGACACCCACCCAGAGACACCCACCCAGGACCACCAACCCAGAACCACCCAGAGCCATCCACCCTAGAGCCACCCACCCAAAGCCACCCTAGAGCCACCCACCCTAGAGCCACCCACCCAGAGCCATCCACCCAGAGCCATCCACCCAGAGCCACCCACCCAGAGCCACCCACCCAGAGCCACCCACCCAGAGCCACCCACCCAGAGCCATCCACCCAGAGCCACCCACCCAGAGCCATCCACCCACCCTAGAGCCACCCACCCAGGACCACCAACGCAGAGACACCCACCCAGGACCATCACCCAGAGACACCCACCCAGGACCACCAACCCAGAACCACCCAGAGCCATCCACCCTAGAGCCACCCACCCAAAGCCACCCTAGAGCCACCCACCCTAGAGCCACCCACCCAGAGCCACCCACCCAGAGCCATCCACCCAGAGCCACCCACCCAGAGCCACCCACCCAGAACCACCCTAGAGCCACCCACCCAGAACCACCCTAGAGCCACCCACCCAGGACCACCAACGCAGAGACACCCACCCAGAGACACCCACCCAGAACCACCAACCCAGAACCACCCAGAGACACCCACCCAGGACCACCCACCCAGAACCACCAACCCAGAACCACCCAGAGACACCCACCCAGAACCACCAACCCAGAACCACCCAGAGACACCCACCCAGGACCACCCACCCAGAACCACCAACCCAGAACCACCCAGAGCCATCCACCCAGAGCCATCCACTCAGAACCATCCACCCTAGAGCCACCCACCCAGAGCCATCCACCCAGAGCCACCCACCCAGAGCCATCCACCCAGAGCTACCCACCCAGAGCCATCCTAGAGCCACCCACCCAGAGCCACCCACCCAGAACCATCCACCCAGAGCCACCCACCCAGAACCACCCACCCAGAACCACCCACCCAAAACCATCCTAGAGCCACCCACCCAGAGCCACCCACCCAGAGCCACCCACCCAGAGCCATCCACCCAGGACCACCCTAGAGCCATCCACCCAGAGCCACACACCCAGAACCACCCACCCAGAGCCACCCTAGAGCCACCCACCCAGAGCCACACACCCAGGACCACCCACCCAGAACCACCCTAGAGCCACCCACCCAGAGCCACCCACCCAGAGCCACCCACCCAGAGCCATCCACCCAGGACCACCCTAGAGCCACCCACCCAGAGCCACCCACCCAGAACCACCCCAGGGCCACCCAGGGTCCCTTCCCAATGCACTCAGGCACCCTAGGGCTGTCCCTCCAGGCTGTGGGCAGCTGCTGCAGGAATTGTGACCTGCAGGGTGAGGCTAAGGCCTGCAGGAGCCTCCCCTCAAAGCAAACCTCCTGCCCCCAGCTGCACAGCAAACCCCCCCCAAGGCTGTGCACTGGAGCCCAGCAGGTGACAGCCATTGGAAGAGGCTGCCCAGGGAGGTGGTGGAGTCCCCAGCCCTGGAGGTGTTCCAGAAACCTGTGGCTATGGCACTTGGGGATAGGGTTCAGTGGCCACAGGGGTCTTAGGATGACCTTCAAGGTCTCTTCCAACCAAGCCCATTCCATGGTTCCAGGCCACCCTCCCCTCTCTCTTTTCTCCCCTCCACTGGGCAGGGTGAGCTTGACACAAACCTTTCTCCACTGTGACCATGCCATACTTGGTCTGATGGCAGAAGATCCCCACAGAGATGAGCCCTTGCTTCATTTCTGGAAGAGCAGAGCACAGCCTCTGTATTTTGGGGTCAAGTGTCTCCTCCTCAGCTTCCCTGCAGAGCTGCTTCCCCTCCACACCTCTCTGCTCACTATTCCACAGCTAAATCTCTCCCAGACCTCTTCACCCCCAAGCCTGGCAACTGTGCCCAGGCATCTGGGTGGCCACTCTGCCACTCTCTGCTGAGCTGCCAAAGCCAGGGGTGCTGCTCCCTCCCTCCAACCTTCTGCTTGGCATCTCAGACCTGAGACCACCCCAGCCAAGGAGGTGCAGCCCGAAGCCCAGAGCTGGTTGATGTCCTTACCATGGAAAAATGCAGCTTCACCTCTCTCATAGCTCTTGGGCACAGGAACTCTGTTCTCAGTGTGGTTGAGGATGGTGGACAGGACCCTGTCCAGTGCTTTAGCCCCATACTGAGAGAGGAGACAGAGAGTCACACAGGGATCAGCCTGTGCTGAGCCTGGCACAGCACTTCTGCTGGCACTGCAGGGAAAGCCACCAGCCCCAGGAATGCCACCAGCCTGCTGGCTGGGTGGCAGGGGCCTCCCCTGTCCCTCAGTGACCTGCTGGGGGCAGAGGCCCAAGCACCCACCCCAGCTCCCCCGGGAAGCACTTTCAGATTCACAACCCAGTTCCAGACCCAGTCCTGGGTGCTGGACCTTGCAGGGTGCTGGCTGCTAGGCCAGATCCTGCCTGCAGATGCCAGCAACGTTCTTCCTGCCTCCCACTGAAGGCAGCTTCAAGCCCTGCTGGGCTCAGCCAGCCCAGGACCAGCCCCAAATCACCTTGTTCTCAAAGTTGTACTTGCTGAGGTCCCGGGACTCGGTGGCCCGACGGTCCCCGTGAGTTAAGGCACCCTGGGGAGGGCAAAAAATGACTTTTAGCTGGTGCAAAACATCAGGGAAAGGGTGGCCAAAGCCAGGGCAGGTGCTGGGGGGGAAGCAGAGTTCCTCTGGAATGTTGAGATTTCCCCAATGGGTTTGGGGATTTAACAGAAGTAAACAGAAAATGGAACCAATTCCACCATTCATCAATTCATCAGCTCTCTGCAACCAGCTGGCTGCAGTGGGGGAATTCCAGCATCTGGGATTGGGTTCTGCTTCTCCAAAATTCCTCCTAGTGCTTTAGTTGGATGTTCATAGAATCCTGGAATGGGTTGGGTTGGAAGAGACCTTAAAGATCATTCAGTTCCAACCCCCTTGCCCTGGGCAGGGACATCTCCCCCCAGCCCAGGGTGCTCAGGGCCTCATCCAGCCTGGCCTGGAGCACCTCCAGGCAGGAGGCAGCCACAGCCTCCCTGGGCAACCTGTGCCAGTGTCTCCCCAGCCTCACTCTCAACAATTTCTTCCTCATCTCCACTCTCAATCTCCCCTCTCCCAGCTCCAAGCCATTGTCCCTCATCCTGGCACTCCCAGCCCTTGTCCAAAGTCCCTCCCCAGCTCTCCTGGAGCCCTTTCAGGTCCTGGAAGGCTGCTCTGAGGTCTCCCTCTACAGCCTTCACTTCTCCAGGCTGAACAACCCCAACTGTCTCAGGCTGTCCCCACAGGGAAGGTTCTCCAGCCCTCTGATCATCTTCACTTCCTTTCCCAAGTCCCAGGATGCTAAAAGCCTTCTGCCTTCCTTTGCTGGGATCTCTCCTGCTGGAGGGAACGCTGAAGGGGAAGCTCTTCAGTGGGAGCTGGACCTGCCACCCTCCCCTCTCTGCTGCAGGACACTCACCAGGCTCTCCAGACGTTTTGCCACGATGGATGCAAACCTCCTCTCCCCTGCCAGCTCCGAGATAAGGAAGACATACTCTGGAGCAGAAACCTGGTTGGATCTGTGTGTTCGACCTGCAGGGACGTGAGAGGAGGGGAAAGGAGAGGTTGGCACAGCCAGGCTGGTAGGGGAAGGGAAGCTGAGCAGCAGGAGAGAGCCAGATCATGGCTGCTTTGCCAAGGAGACTTCCCTTTGGTCACATTCATCACCCTGCTGCTGCTGAGCCCTTGCCAGAGCTGAGTTTATAGTCCTGAGCCCCTGGGGCTGAGGAGCTGACTCCCCCCTTTGAGCTGGGATGTGCTTTAATTCTTCTGTGCCCACTGAGGAACTGTCTCTGCCCATCCAGCAGGGAGGGCTCTCACACACAGGAGGGTTCCCCTTTCCCACACTCCTGAAGTCAGCACAAAGCTTCCCTACGTGAGCCATCAGCCCCAGGTGCTCTGTGTCCTGGGGCAGCGCATGGGGGCACCGTGCCCCGTGAGGTGCCCAAAGCTCCCTGGCAGGGGAAGGAGCCCAGGCTGAGCAGCCCTTCAGAGCTGTCCCTGCCAGGGCTCCCTGTGTCATGTCTGAGCCATGCTGAGGGCAAGGGGAAGGTCACCAAGAAGGCCTGGGCCTCACCAAACTGCTGGATGGCTCTGTCTGCACTCCAGGGCAGCTCCAGGGTCATGTGGACTCGGCGCCTCTGGTTCCTGACCCTCCTGTCAGCCTGGAGGGAGATCCCTGAGCTGGAGGCCTCAGAGATTATTGCTACGAGCTGAGGGAGACAGGCAAGAGGTGAGGGAGGGCAGAGAGAGACCTGACCACCACCAAAAGGGCTTCAGCAAACAGCCCAAAGCACAACACTGCTGCCCCTGGAGGCACTCAGGAGTCTTTGTCGCCTTCACAGATGGCATCAGGTTGGAAGGGAGCCTCCAAGGGCAGCTTGGCCAACCCCCTGCAGGCAGCAGGGACAGCTCCAGCTGGAGCAGGCTGCTCAGGGTCACATCCAGCCTGACCTTGGATGTCTCCAGGGATGGAGCCCCAACCACTTCCCTGGGCAACCTGTGCCAGTGTCTCCTCATCCTCACTGTGCAGAGCTTCCTCCTGATGTCCAACCTAACTCTGCCCTGCTCCAGTTTCAAGCCATTGATCCTTGTCCAATCCCCACAGCCCCTTCTGCACAGTCCCTCCCCAGCCTTCCTCTAGGTCCCCTTCAGATATTGAAATGCAGCTCCAAGGTCTCCCTGGAGCCTTCTCTTCACAGCTCTAAGGTCTCCCTGCAGCCTTCTCTTCACAGCTCTAAGGTCTCCCTGGAGCCTTCTCTTCACAGCTCTAAGGTCTCCCTGCAGCCTTCTCTTCACAGCTCTAAGGTCTCCCTGCAGCCTTCTCCTCACAGCTCTAAGGTCTCCCTGAAGCCTTCTCTTCACAGCTCTAAGGTCTCCCTGCAGCCTTCTCCTCACAGCTCTAAGGTCTCCCTGAAGCCTTCTCTTCACAGCTCTAAGGTCTCCCTGCAGCCTTCTCCTCACAGCTCTAAGGTCTCCCTGAAGCCTTCTCTTCACAGCTCTAAGGTCTCCCTGCAGCCTTCTCCTCACAGCTCTAAGGTCTCCCTGAAGCCTTCTCTTCACAGCTCTAAGGTCTCCCTGAAGCCTTCTCCTCACAGCTCTAAGGTCTCCCTGCAGCCTTCTCCTCACAGCTCTAAGGTCTCCCTGAAGCCTTCTCTTCACAGCTCTAAGGTCTCCCTGCAGCCTTCTTCTCACAGCTCTAAGGTCTCCCTGAAGCCTTCTCCTCACAGCTCTAAGGTCTCCCTGAAGCCTTCTCTTCACAGCTCTAAGGTCTCCCTGCAGCCTTCTTCTCACAGCTCTAAGGTCTCCCTGAAGCCTTCTCCTCACAGCTCTAAGGTCTCCCTGAAGCCTTCTTCTCACAGCTCTAAGGTCTCCCTGAAGCCTTCTCTTCACAGCTCTAAGGTCTCCCTGAAGCCTTCTCCTCACAGCTCTAAGGTCTCCCTGAAGCCTTCTTCTCACAGCTCTAAGGTCTCCCTGAAGCCTTCTCTTCACAGCTCTAAGGTCTCCCTGCAGCCTTCTTCTCACAGCTCTAAGGTCTCCCTGAAGCCTTCTCCTCACAGCTCTAAGGTCTCCCTGAAGCCTTCTCTTCACAGCTCTAAGGTCTCCCTGAAGCCTTCTCTTCACAGCTCTAAGGTCTCCCTGCAGCCTTCTTCTCACAGCTCTAAGGTCTCCCTGAAGCCTTCTCCTCACAGCTCTAAGGTCTCCCTGGAGCCTTCTCTTCTCCAGCTGAACAGACTCAGTTCTTTCAGCCTCTCTTCATAGGAGAGCCTCTCCAGCCTTGTGATCATCTTTGTGGCCTCCTCTGGACCTGCTCCAGCAGGTCAGACAGAACTGCAGAGCTTTGCTGGCCTGAGGCTGGCCCAGTGGCAAGCAGAGGCACCCTCCTGTTCCTTCCCCTCTCAGCTCCTTGCAGCCCTTTGGAGGTCTCCACAGAATCCCAGAACGGTTTGGGGTCGGCAGCGACCTTAAAGCTCATCCAGTTCCAACCCCCCCTGCTGCCAGCCACGGGCAGGGACACCTCCCACCAGCCCAGGCTGCACAAAGCCTGATCCAAGCTGGCCTTCGAGCACTTCCCAGGGCTGAGGCCTCACCTTTTCCCCTTTCATGAACCTCTCCTTCTCCTTCAGGTTGACGTGGTCGATGGAGAGGCCGTGCTCGGCGCGGGACTCGAAGGCGACGCAGCCGTCGGCTCTGCAGACCACGCGGCCCTTGCGCCCTGTCATCTGCAGCCAGAAGGAGAAGAGAGGCACCTGGCACCTTCTGGAGGGGTGCTGGCAGGCTCAGAGAATTGGGGCTGGCTTGGAAGGGACCTCCAAGATCAGCCAGCTCCAATCCCCCCTGCCCTGCCCTGCCCTGCCCTGCCCCGCCCCGGGGGAGAAAGCAGAAATCAAAGCGAATTTGCCTCCTCTGAGAGCTGCTGACTGCATCCACCCCAGGCCTGCAACCATCCAGGCAGTGCTCAGAGGAAGGGCAGCAGGATGGGCAAGTGGCCTGGGCAAGCTCACAAAGGGTTAAGTTGAGGTCCCCAAGATTTGTAGGGAACTTAAAGATCATTCAGCTGCATCCCCCCTGCCATGGGCAGGGACACCTCCCACCAGCCCAGGCTGCTCCTGGGCCAACTGACCTTTGAGATGATCCATATAAGGC